>NW_027499128.1:0-119352 GCF_021521415.1 Bidens hawaiensis | reverse complement strand
GCAACGGGCCCATGGCCACACTCATCGCGTAGAGCGATGGGGTGCCGTGCAGCCTCACCAGTTTTTTATTTTTGACAGTTTTGGCCCCTGGAGTTGTTTTATAGTGTTTTTAAGGTATTTTAGGGACCGAAAAGGATGTTTTTGAGACTCGACAAGTATAAAACAATACTGTAACATAAAATCCATCATTTTTATTATATCTAAGGTTTCGGATTACAAAATGGGTCGGATTACATGATAAAAGAATACAAAAACGAATACAAATTGGACCCGAAATTGACGAATGTCATAGTATCCCCTACTTTAGGGAATTTCGTCCCCAAATTAAGATGAAGATGATGATGCAAACAAGTGTGGATACTTCTCCTTCATTGTGTCTTCTCGTTCCCAAGTGAACTCCGCTCCGCGCCGTGATTCCCGTCGAACTTTGACTAACCGAATGCGACTACGCTTTGTTTTCTTCTCGTTGCTATCCATGATCTAAACGGGTCGTTCAACCAAGATCATTGAGTCATCGACATGCGCTTCATTTAGAGGTATATGGATATCACCTTCAGCTAAGCAGTTTTTAAGATTTGAAACATGAAAAGTCGGATGAACACCGGTAAGATCCGCCGGTAGTTCGAGTCGATATGCGACTTTCCCGAACCTTTCAAGGATCTTGAAAGTTCCTACGAAACGAGGAGCTAGTTTTCCCTTCTTTCCAAAACGGACTACTCTCTTCCAAGGAGATACTTTTAGAAGGACAAGATCGTCAACATTAAATTCGATCGGTTTTCGCCATTTGTCGGCGAACTCTTTGATGACTTCTAACGCCTAGGAGGTTCTTACGGATTTGATCAATAATGTCGGCAGCTTCTTGGACCATTTTAGGTCCTATGATTTGAGCTTCACCGATTTCGTTCCAACTAATCGGGAGAACGACATTTACGATCGTAAGGAGCTTGAAAAGGAGCCAAGCCGATGCTAGAATGGAAGCTGTTATTATAAGAAAAGTCAATTAAAAGAATTTGGAAATCCCAATTCCCACCGAAATCAAGAACACGCGCTCGTAGCATATCCTCGAGTGTTTGAATTATACATTCGGATTGTATGTCCGTTCGAGGATGATAAGCGGTGCTAAGATCGAGACGTGTTCCCATGGTTTCTTGAAGTGATCGCCAAAAAATGATAAGTAAAACGAGCATCACGATCGGAGATGATAGTAAATGGTAAACCGGATCGGCACATAATTTCCAGAACATAGATTTGAGCAAGTTTCTCGACAGAATACTTCTCGCAGATCGGAATGATATGAGCAGAGTTGGTTAAACGATCGATAATCACCCAAATACTATCGTTTCCTTTTTGGGTGTTGGGTAGTTTAGTGATAAAGTCTATAGCAATGTCTTCCTATTTCCAAACGGGAATCAGTGTTGCTCGAGTAGGCCGAAAGGTCTTTGATGTTCGGCTTTGACTTTTGAGCAAGTAAGACATTTAGATACATACAAGGCTACGTCCTTTTTCATACCCGGCAACCTAAAAGTAGCACGAAGATCGAAATTCATTTTATCCGCACCGGGATGAACGGAATACCGCGACTTATGAGCTTGGGAACCCACAAACGATTGAGAAAATACAAAAGACCATCGGTTTTTGTTTCGAGTTGAAGTTCGGCTCCACATGACATTTCATAGTACATGTTACCTTCTTCAACAGAGGTATGCTGAGCTTGAAAGATACAGAGTTGAGGAATGGTTTGGACAACAACACTTAAAATCAGAACGAATATAACATTAACCTTTCGACTTAGGCGTCGGCGATAACATTCGCTTTACCGGGATGGTAGCGAATCTCCAATCGTAATCACTAAGTAATTCGGCCCATCTTCGTTGTCTCATGTTGAGATCTTTTTCATCAAAAATATGTTGAAGGCTTTTATGGTCGGTAAACACAACACATTTTGTACCATAAAGGTGATGTCTCTAGATTTTGAGAGCAAAAACGACGGAACCAAATTCGAGATCATGAGTCGTATAATTCTTCTCGTCGACCTTAAGTTGCCTTGATGCGTAAGCGATGACTTGACCTCGTTGCATGTGAACACAACCGAGACCTTGATGAGATGCATCGCAAAATACAATAAAATCATTGTTTCCATCGGGAAGGGTTAGAACGGGAGCATTGCAAAGCATGTCCTTAAGAGTAAGAAAAGCTTCTTCTTTTTTTGATCCCCAATAGAATGATTTTACTTTATGAGTGAGGGATGTGAGGGGTAAAGAGATTTTGGAAAAGTTTCGAATGAATCGCCGATAATATCATGCCAAAACGAGGAAGGATCTAATTTCTGTGGGAGTCGTTGGAGTTTTCCAATCCTTACCGGCCTCAATTATAGCGGGATCAACATGAATACCTTTGTCGTTTACGATATGTCCAAAAATTGAACTTCCTCTAGCCAAAATTCACACATGGAGAATTTGGCGTAGTCATTCGTTTCTAAGGAGCTCGAGAATGGAACGCAAGTGATGCTCATGTTCGGCTTTGGTCTTGGAAAAGATAAGGATGTCATCAATAAAGACAATAACGAATTTATCAAGGAAAGGTTTGCAAACACGGTTCATGAGATCCATAAACACCGCGGGTGCATTGGTTAACCCGAAGGGCATGACCAAAAATTCGAAATGTCCATATCGAGTACGGAAAGTTGTTTTGGAATATCTTCTTCGCGAACACGCTATTGATGATAACCCGATCGAAGATCAATTTTTGAGAAACAAGTTGCGCCTTGAAGTTGGTCGAAGAGATCGTCGATTCGTGGCAAAGGATAACGATTTTTAATAGTGAGTTTTTTAAGTTCTCGATAATTGATGTACATGCGAAACGAACCATCTTTCTTTTTCACAAAGAGGACGGGAATGCCACAATGAGAAGATCCTGGACGAATGAAGCCTTTATCGGAAAGTTCTTCGAGTGGGTTTGACAATTCTTGCATTTCTGACGGGGCTAAACGATAAGGATCCTAGGCCACGAGCAATGCGCCTGGCACAAGATCGATTCGAAATTCAACTGGACGAACGGGTGGACGGACGGTGATATCATTGGGAAAGACGTCAAGGAAATCATAAACAATGGACATATCTTGGATTTTTCTTTCCTTTCCACCGAATGACCTAGGAACCGAACATAATTTTGGCGTAAGTATTTTTGTGATTGAGAGCACGACATATGATTTAGCCTCTAGAAGTTGTTTTACCGAAGACTTTGAGAATTTTACTGTTGACGAGCGGATTTCGAATGAATTTATCGAAGCAAATGACTTCGGCACGGTGCAAAGATAACCAATCCATGCCTACTATGTCATAGAAGCTTCCCATTTGCATCAGGATGAGATGGATGGAGAATTTATGCTTAGAGAGAATGGGAGTACAATCGCGGACGACAGAGTTGATGGTGATGGAATTTCCATTGGCGACTTCGACGGAAAACGGTCGAGAAAGCATGGTTCGAAACACGGCAAGTGTAGACTCAAATTTCAAAGAAATAAAACTTCTATCGGCACCCGTATCAAATAAAATAGAAATCAAATGTTCGTTCACTAAAAACATACCATTCACAACATCGTTTGCCACTTGAGCTTGATTATCATTCATCATAAAGGCTCGTCCTTGATTACCGGGTTTTCCTTGAGGTACTTGAGGAGGAGGTGGTGCTTGGGTTGCTTGCATGGGTTGGATGAGTGGTCCGTTTAGTTGGGGAAGTTGTGGTTGGTAGGTTTGAACTTGGTAGGCTTGGGTTTAATAGTAGGGTACGGCTAAGGTTTGGGCCTGGTTAGCATAATCAAGGCGAGGGCAATTGTTGTGGAAGTGATTGGGATCGCCATAGTTAATGCAAGCTCAGGGTTGTTGAGGAGGGTTTTATGGGTATGGTGCAAAATGTTTTGGGTAATTTTGGGGAGTGGTTCTTGTTTGATTGGGTAGGACATGTTGTGCGGATTGACATGTGGTGTTTAGATGACCAAAATGGTTGCAAATAGTGCAATGGCGCCAAGGAAAGTGAGACGGGTGGTGAAGTTGACAAGTGTTGCATATTGGGAAGGTACCGGTATAGGGTTTTCGATTTTGTGGGGGAGCTTGTGGTTGTTGTTGAGGTTGCGGTTGGGTAACGACATAATTTCGATGATTGGGTAAACCCCCAATGTATTTGTAACTTATTACTGAGTCCAGGACATGCATGGGTAAACCCCCAATGTATTTGTCAAGTTCTCGTACTAACAGGGTATCCAAATGAGGAACAAGGATGCTCAATTCATGAAAACGGAGCGAGTAGGCGGTGTTATCACCACTTCCTTGTTTCAAGTTCCAGAAATCCTCTTCGAGCTTTTGGAGCTCGTGTTTGGGATAGAACTTTTTCATCATGACTTCTTTGAGTTCGGATCATGGAAGCGCCATAACCATTTCCGTCCCTTGAAGGTGCATAACACTACCCCAACATTTAAGAGCAGTTTTCTTAAACATGCTCGAAGCGAAATTTGTATTTTTCGCATCGGGGCACTCTCTGTGTCGATACACACTCTCCATATTTTCAAACCATTGCAACAAGGTAGTCGCTCAGTTTGTACCAATGAACTAGGTTGGGTTAGCACTGGTAAATTGTTTATAAGAGTAGGATGCGGGTTTGGGTTCAACGGGTGCAACAACGGATAGAGGTTGAGTACAATGCATATGGGTTAAAACTTCAGGAATCACCGCAGCCATTTTTTTGGCGACGAAAGCATCCATGCGTCGGGTGGATTTCTTGCGCAGTTGGTGTCTTAGTGGAGGCATTCTATAAATTATAAAGAAATGAAATAAGTTTGAGGTAAATAGAAATGAATACGAGGGTGTATAAAAATAAAATAAAATAAAATTTCAAGTTTGATTGTGAATTCCTAGAGTTAGTGAGGAGGTGATGTTAATGTTAAAAAAAATATAAAACTTTCTATATAAATAACAATTCGTAAACAAAACGTAAATGATTTTTAGAGCTTGTAGCTTGAAAATTTTGAGATTTTGAGATTTGTAGAGTCTGGAAATCGTACATGAACCACCATGATTTGATATTCCGGCACAAATTTTTTATTATTATTTACAAAATACCATGTTGGAGTCTAAACATGTGCACGTACTCCCGCGTATTTTTCATGTTTTTGACTGATATAACGATAATGACAAAATAATAAATCGGGATACAACGTTATGTCAAAACTCTAGTCCACGTACCACCGGGGCTTTTATGTTTCAATACCAAAATTTGGATGGTGACCGGGACGCTCGCATTCGACTAATTAAAGTTGTCGTTTCATATAATATAAGTCGTTTGGCCAAAAGGTAAACACTTAGATCCAGCCTTCCCTGGTAAGTATATCACCTTCGATTTGGATGGCGACTGGAACGCTCGCATTCAACTACTTAAAGTTGTCGTTTCATATAATATAAGTCGTTTGGCCAAAAAGTAAACACTTAGATCCAACCTTCCCTGGTAAGTATATCACCTTCGATTTGGATGGCGATCGTAACGCTCGCATTCGACTACTTAAATTTGTCGTTTCATAATATAAGTCGTTTGGCCTAGAAGTAAACACTTAGATCCAACCTTCCCATGTAAGTATATCACCTTCGATTCTCAGTATCTTTTTGTCAAACGGTCGTTTCCAAGTGTTCAACTCCGTAGGGTCATTACGACAAACATTATGGAACCGATCTTTAAGTAGATTTGAAACAACAAGATTCAAGTTAAGCTTGTAATCCATAAAATATAATAAAATTCTATATTTTCGTGTTTTAAGGTAAGGACACCTTGAAGTACTATGAAAGTATATAAATAAGTATATAAATAAATAAGTGTATAAACAATCGAGTACGTTAAACACGTAGAGGCAACACGTATAAGGACCCTAGAGCAAAAATTATACAAGGTCGTTACGTCTAACCACCTATCCTATAGTCATGGCTTTGATATCAATTTGTCACACCCCGAACAAAGGCGGAGGAACATGCCGGGGTGCAACGGATTGCAAAAACACAAGACACTATTAAAGTGACAATATTTAATTAACTCATTTAAAATCATAAAATCATAAAGAGTCACATAACTTGTTCATACAATAACCGAATTCAAGAATAGAAAATAATATATTGTTCATTTTGCTAATATTCTAATAGTCTTGATTACGTTTTTCTTCAAGTTCTCGAGTAAACCTAAAGTCAAACCTGTAACATTGCATAAAATAGAATTTGTCAACACAAAGGTTGGTGAGCAATTTCATAGTTTTGAACAATAAGTATATAATAGGAAATTCCACAACTTGTATACAAAACAATAAATAATAGCAACAATTTAGATAATGAAATCGTTAATAAGAAAAAACACCTTTCTATTAGGGAATGTCAAATAGATTCGGGTTTTTATGAAATCATTAATAAGAATACATTAACACCACCTTTCTATAAGGGGATGCCAAATATACTCGGATTTATATATCAACCAACCAAAAGCGGTAAACACATTAGCAATTAAACCAAAAGCGGTTTATGACTCAAGTATAAAAAATTTAATTCGAATAGGTATGCAATATCACCCCCTAAACGAAAGATGGAAAACGGGGGATGAAAAGTACTCACATTCAAGTAATAAACATGATCAGTTAAATGAAGAGTAACCGGAAGGATGATGTTTAAAGAGTATAGCCTAGATGATAGGAAGTCTTATATTAGAAAGGTTGTTTAGGAAATCTTTAAATAAAATAAATGATAAGAATTGTAAACAATTTAAACTTTAAGGTTTAAATGGTAAATATTTAAGAAATTAAAATAATAGTCCTTTAAAAATATAAGTTTGCTCGAAACCAGGTCTAAGTATCTAGCCCTTAATTTTACTCAACATATGTTATGTAATAAGGTGGGCAAAAATGCAAGTATACAAGTCCCTTTATAATATAGATACTAAAACAGGTCTTAACGAGTTGTTCGGGTTGTTGGTTTGGATCTTGGTAATTGGTCAAAACAAAAGTCAACTTTCCAAAATAATGAATGTTTTGAGATAACTCAATAAAATTTAAGTACACTTAACCTAGTATGTAGTTATATTGTTTTAGAACTAACAACGTCCGTTAAGCGAGTGTTCGGTTTTGTCGGTCCATACTTTGTTATTAGATCAAGTTGGATTCAACATTCCAAGTACTTTGAGAAAATAATTAAAATCAGTTTATAATTGATTTTTAATGGAATTTACAAGTCTTGATAGCTCGAAACACACTTGTGTGTCTTAAGCGAGTGAACTCGGTTTAGTTCGGTTTCCAAATCGAAATAAGATCAAGAATGGTTACCACATGCCCAAAAATCAAAGAACTAGTATAATAATTTATAAATAGTGATACTTAAGTTTTACAACCAAAAAGTCAACAATAAAGGCTTTAAAAGAAAGTTTGGTTTTCGGTTCGGATCTTGTTTCGGGTCAAGACCGATGTTAGATTCTACAAACCCATAATCATGGAATTTATAAATATGATTTTAGAAACTTAAATCTAACATAAAGCATGATTATACAATTATTTAACAAAAACTAGTAAACAAAGTTCGGTTTACGGTTTGGAGCTATTTACGGTTAAACCGTGGCTATCTCTACAAACCCATAACCATGGAACTCCATGAAGCCTTGCCTTACGAGGCCCGACACTCCACCGGACAAGACCGGAGAAATGAACACCAAAGGTAACAAGGGGTGTATATTATATATATGTTGTGCCATAAGTTATAAGTAATAATATGTTAGTTAGAATCAAGTATTATTGTTAGTTTGACTTTTGAAAGTTAAACTTCCAAGAATAATGAAAACAACGTTTAAAATCTGGAATTTGAGAAAGAAGATGAAGCATGAGCAGGGAATAATGAAGCATGAGGGTGTGCATAAATAGGATAAGCTTGAAAGGGTCTTGCATGAGGCCTAATGTATAAAAAATCGGATTGGATAAAAGGAGGTAAAGCAAAAACAAGAACAATATGCTTCTGCTGATCTAATACCCGTCGCGATACGCGACAAGGCCATAGCCACACTCATCGCGTAGCGCAATGGGTTGCCGAGCATCCTAACCAATTTTTGCTTTTTGACAGTTTTGGCTCCTAGAGTTGTTTTAAAGCGTTTTAAGGTATTTTAGGGACCGAAAAAGATGTTTTTGAGACTCGAAAAGTATAAAACAATATTGTAACATAAAATCCATCACTTTTATTATATCGAAGGTTTTGATTTACAAAACGGGTCGGGTTACATGATAAACGAATACAAAAACAAATACAAATAGGACCCGAAATTGACGAATGTCACAAGAGGCCATTCGTTATAGCGAATAAGGTAGCGAATAAAATAATAATTCTTGTGAGGTTTTAGCGAATAAGGCAGCCTAACCCCAGCTAGGGGCTCAGCCCCTGCTACGGGCTGCCGCCCCTAGAACCCCGCTACCAGGGGCGCTGCCCCCGGACCCCATTCGTAGTGGGTTATAGTAAAACTAGGAATACGATATTTGTAATGATAGTTAATTGATACGTGTAATTGTTATACAGTTAGACATGCCCAGTTGAAGAAAGGGATTACCATTAACTATGAGAGGAACCGATTTCAAGTGAGTTTCCAGCCCCATTTCCATGTTATATTTTTGGGGATGTGTGCATACTCGATGTGATTAGTTAATACACTTATCCTAAGTGTTAAGTGTATGCGTTATATGATTTGAATGATAATGATTGAGGTTATCAATGAATGCCTGTCGGTACGTGAAAGATCTTCGGATATTGTACATATTGCCAGGAAAGGTGAGTTTTACATAAGATGCATGAATAATATATGAGTCATTAAGAATATGTAAGAATGATTATACTATAATGTACGTGTTAAGAAGCTTATGTGTGGTTGTATGGAAAGAAAGACCCTACTAATATCTGAGAGAGGGATTAGGCCCTAATAATATCTGAGATAGAGAAGAAAGGGACCAGACCCTACAAATATCTGAGATGGTAAAGATAGTTATGTATGTATTATGAAAGTATGAAAGTGTGATGGTATGAAAGAATGTATGAATGAAGGTATGAAAGTATGATAGAAAGAAAGAAAGTATATATGTACGAATGAAATAAAGGTAACACGCTAAGTATGTAATATGTAACTTCGGATACCTATATATGTAAGTATGTGAATGTATTGTATGTTGCCTGATTAACTAGAAATCACTCAGCGTATCTGACTTTTAGTACGCACGCAGGTAAATAGGCTGAGACAGCTGGCTTGAGGGAGACACATGGATAGATTGAAGAGGCTGGCATCTGAAGATTTGTCAAGATGTTGATATTATTATTTTATATTATGTTTTATAAAGGACAAGTTATGAATGTTTGTAATAAATGGTTGAATTTTAATATTATTTTGCGATAGTTTTAGTTCACTCTGATAGTTGGAACGGTGTTTGTGAGTAAATCCAATGCCAAAGTAGGTTACCGTAATCGGTGCCTTACAAGTTGGTATCATAGCATAAGTTCGAGAGAATTAATCACCCTACATGTTTAAATTCGAACAGAGAATGGGACATAAGTAAGAAAAGAAAGAAGATGCCAGTTCAAGAAACCCATGTGTCGCTCAAGTAAGCTAAGTAAAGGTAAAGTATGAGATTAATTTCACATGTAATGTAAGAATGTGTGAGGAAGTTAGCTTAAATGCTAGGGATAGGGGTATATGATTATATGAACCATTTGAATGTCTAACTGTTAAAAGTAGAACTAGCACAAGTGGACTCACAAAGGGAAGTGTATAGGACACGGAGAGTAACGTGATCAGCTGACCACTGTTATTACCTGTTAGCCTTACTATCCTTTTACTAAATGGTTCCTTATGTGATGACGTTTGTGTTTCCTTATAGAATACGAATGGCCGGAGCAAGAAAAGTTGTTGGTCAAGGAGGTCGTACGGGATGTCGTGGTAGGCCACATATTATACGAGAACCTTCTATAGAGCCAGTCACTAACACGAAAGAATAAGGAAGTGCAGCTGGACGAAATCCGAGCAACAATAAAGGGTATCAGCTAGACCCCGTTGTTCAAGCAGCCATTGTGTAAGGCCCCATACCCGGTAGCCCTACTTTAACGTCGGATTTACACATAAACACAGTTCTTACAATCAGAGTTAATTAAAACTTTTGCGGAACGTTAACATAAATCATTCGTTACAAAACATTAAATATTTTCTTTGATACCATAATACAAAACATTATATTTAAAACATCATTTCTTCCATCTTCAAACCTGCAGTTCAATCCATGCCATGTGGCGTCCTCGTACTAGCCCCTAGTCTGATCACCTGCGTGCATACTAAAAGCCAGCTACGCTGAGTGAGTCCTAGTTAATAAAGCAAATGTCATACAACCATTACATGCATTATATACGTATCCGAATACACATAGCCCACTATCTAACCAACTCACCTTACCACTTAACCTCTTATTTACCCCTAAAGCTTAGCCATTTTAATAACGAATAACGTTATGCCACTTTAATAACGAATAACGTTATGCCACTTTTCCACTTTAATAACGAATAATGTTATGCCACTTTGTCACTTTAACACTCTTACTAGACCCCTATCCACTTCTATCTCACTCTACCTCTACTTGTCTATAACACACTTCCTATCAGTTCATTATTTACATAACAAGCAAGTCACATCATAAAATTTATACCCACTAATAACCACTAGAGAATCGCTATCCTTGATGATACGTGCAATATCCGAAGAACGTTCACGCACCGACAAGCATTATATATTAGCTACTTTGTATAACATCTATAGCATACACTTACCACTTAAGGTAAGTGTATTCACACTTCACATCGAGTATGCACACAGCCCTGAAAACATAACAAGGAAATGGTCTAGAAACTCACCTGAACTCGGTTACTTCTTCTGCTATTGGTTATTCCTTCTTGAGTTGTGCACGACTAACTGTTTAATAATTGCAATAGCAAATACCACTCTAGCCATTCTCATTGCTACTTAATTAGTCTTACGCGTCTAAGCCGGTTATACTTCATTGAATCATTACTCGGCTAGTTAATCGTTACTCGTTAATTCTTTATAGGTATCTTTCATCAATCATCAAGTTCAAGGACTATTATGTAATTATCTCATTCTTTTCATGTCCAGTGACTGTTCAGCCATTATATCAAACCTCTAGTTCGCTACTTGGTTCGTAACGAATTGGGCTACATAACGAACCAGTCCTCATAACAAAGTGGACCTTATAACGAACTGGTCATCATAACGAATTGGACCTCTTTCGTATGGTTCGGTTAACGAATTGAACTTCATAGCGAACTTAAACCTTATTCAGAACTGAACCTTAAACGAACTGAACCCTTAACAAATTGGGGGTTCATTCGTTAGTTCTCCCTTAACGAACTGCTTAACGAATTGGGCTAGTTCGTCATCCTTTCCTTAACGAATTGACATAACGAATTAAGGCTTATTCTTTATCTACCATTAACGAATTGGCATAACGGACAAAGGCTAGCTCGTCAAACTTCCGCTAACGAATCAAGACCCATTCGTTAAGATTCCGCTAACGAATTAGGTTTAAGTCAGAGAATGTCAGAATATTCTCTGACATAAACCCTAACATCGTATCACCCGACTCCGGCGCCGCCTTCGCCGGAAAACCGGCATCTCGCCGGAAAAGCGAGAATCTCGCTCGTTTCGCCACCGTTTTCACCTTTTTTCGTCCCGTTCGATCCAGATCTGAGCCTCGGTGATCTCAAAGCTCATATTAGGTTCGGTTTATACCCGATTCCACCCGGATCTCGTGACTTAAACGGTGTCGGCTCGTGGTTTCGTGACTAAATCTAACGGGTTTGGATCTCTACAATATCATACCATCATTACCTCAGGTCGGGATCGATTCATCTTCTTGGTTTCGGCTAGAGAGAGAAAGTAGATGGAGAGAGAGCTAAGTGTGTGTTTTGGGTGGTGTATGGAATATGGGTGAAATTAATGGAAAATGGGAATTTAAGGTTTATATAATTATAGATCATGGGCTTAAGCCCATGGTCTATAATTATCTTTCCTTCCTAACCCAAGTCCATAACCTCAATTACCGAACACTAGCCCGACCCATACTAACTCCTACTTTATTTAATTATTTCCCCGCTATCACAAGTAAACTTCTTCACTGACAATAAAGAATATAATTAATATTATTTTAGGAATTTTGGGATGTTACAAGTCTCCCCCCCCCCCTAAAGAGGTTTCGTCCCCAAAACCTAACTTATTCCTTGTAAAAGGAATACTTCTTATATTCACACACTTTATTGAATCACCTTCGCTTTCTGGGTTATCCTTCTTACTCCCCACTTGCAGTCATCGAGCGGCGATGGTAGCTTGTCCATGAGGCCCTCGATGTATCAAGTCTCGTCTCATCCTTCCAAGGAACCTCGTTTTATATAATAACGCTAACTCCTAAGGCAACGCTTTACCATCACATAACTATTTATCATAATCAACGTGCATTTAAGATAATTCATAAGTCATTCATACAAAATCAGAAAAAAACAAAACTCATTCATAAAATCAAACATAAGAAGGAAATCATTCAAGCTTGCCAGACAAACATAGGTTCATACAGTAACATAAAACACTAACATAAAACAACTGTGACAAGCCACTTATTCTTCCGCAGCCTTCTTAGTGACTGAGAAACCGTCCTGTTACGCGTCACCCTTTCTTCCCACCACTTCCAAGGCTTCTCCACATTTCCTGGCTATATGACCTGACTTACCACACTTGTAACATTTCTGGTCCTCGGTGCATTCACGAGAGATATGTCCCCTCTTCCCGCATCGGTAGCACTGTTTGGACCAGCCTTGCATTCTCCCAAGTGCATCTTCCTGCACACTTTGCATGTTTCCCTGTATGCCATCTTCTGTGTCTTCTTCCCCGCATACTCCACGACATCTGCAGGCCGTTTATTTCCTTTCCCTCCTTCCTTATCTTTCACTTCACATCATCCGCCGCCAGATCATCATAAACCATCTCTGCTAACTCAACTGCAGACTCAAAGGTAGCAGGCTTGTTAGCCCTAACTAACATGCAGACCTTTTGGGGAAGTCCCCTGATGTAGCACTTGATACGTTTCACCTCAGTGTTCACCATGTCAGGAACCAGCCTAGACTTACGGTTGAATTCGGTGGTTTACTCCCGGTGTGTCATCTTGCCCGCCTTCAGATTTAGAAACTTCATCTCGGCCCTCTCCACTTCGGCATCAGCACGTTACCTTTTTATCACTAACTTCTTCAGGTCATTCCACCTCATTGCCTTAATCTCTTCTCGAGTTTTCATTTGTTCCACTGTTTCCCACCAGTACATGGCCTCATCTTCAAACTACTGAGTGGAATAACCCACTCCTTGGTCGGGACGGCACTCGCTAATTCGGATAAACTTGTCGATAGTGGTTATCCATTAGAGAGTAGCGATTGCGTCACCTAGACCAGTCAGCTTTTGTGGGTCGCATCCTTTGAAGGTGTTGGAACCCGGTGTATCAATCTATAACTATAACAGACCTCGGATCTGTGTTAATACAATTAATACCTTAATTGATAGATCTAGCTTATAATTAACTGTAATTCAGTGTTATAGGTGTGTATATGTATATGTATTATCAATAGTAGTTGGTATAATATTAAGATTGAAGATCGAGAGAGTATTTGGACAGAAATTCGATAATTAACTCTCTAAAAACTTTACTTAAGAGTGAACAGGGTTCACTATAAATAGAAGACAGGTCTGGTTCGCTAACATCCTTTAGCGAACCAGAACCTACTTCGTTACATACAATATATAAGCGAAACACACCCTGATTCGTTAACATCTCCTAACGAATCAGGAGGGAATAAGGTTAAGTCTTAGTTCGCTAACATCCCCTAGCGAACTAGACTGTATACATAACGAAACTAGATAATACTTAAACAAATTATTACATTAAATATAAAACAAAAACGTTAACGATAATTACAAAGACTCAAGACGTAAAACCGTGCACTAACAGACACCCCCCTCGTCTTGAGATCTTTTTCTTTAAGTTACTTGAAGCGCTTGGACCGCCAGTCTTTGCAACTATGAATTCCATTTTCATAACAGACACGCACAATGCATTGGAATTGCATAGCCAGGACGTAATCTTCACGGTGCTCAATCAAAATCTGCTTCTTGTATAGCACATTATTGTCTATTTCAGATAAATTAACCAACCACATCGGGTCGATTATCTTGATCAGTTCAGTCTCCAGTCTTCGACCAAGAACAATGACGGCCTCGCCTGTACGATTGTCATAGTACCATCGGTTGAAAGAGAGATGCATTTGTTAGGGCATCGTCTTCACCGGAACCTGCTTCAATGTCTTGGCGGTTTAATCTTTAGGACAAGTTTCTTTCAGGCAGTCCTCAGATCAATCTCGTCAGTACGCTTACGTTTCGGGACCTGAGGCTTCAGGAACTTGAAGCCATTATTAACCTCGAATAGTAAGTGTTGATGAAACCACTCAGCTATTCGGTAACCCCCACGATTGATAAACGGACGTCTCGCGAGGGTACGACCATCCCACCGCGGCAAAGTAAGAACATCCATCATCTTTTCGTAATACTGTACACCTTTCTCCCACTTTATTATGCATACTTTAAGTTCAGAATCATACAACCAGGAGACAATATCACCATGTACCTTGGAAACGGTCTTGAAAGAGGTCACTTGATTTGCTTTGACCCATGCAGCAGCGGTGTCTTTCCTTTCTTGATCAACATATCGATACGCACTAATAATTTTACCCACTTTCTGACGTTTGAACCATCTTTCAATATCATCATCAGTTATTTCTGCAAGTGGGTGAACTGTCCGCTTACACTTCAAGATCTTTTCCAGTTCATCCTCGGTTTCTTTAAATGTTTGCTCATCGAATGCTGGAGCACCTTGATCAACATTAGTGTGTTGAAACAAGTCAGGGTACTCCTGAGTAGTGACATCTTCCACCTCGATATCCTCATCTTCATAAATAAAATTCGTATTCATCTGAATAGACGGATCATCTTCCAAACCTTCCTCATTCACTACTTCAACATCGGGCTCAGTCTCCAAAGCATTTAATTGATCATCATTCAGCCCAAGCAGTATAGAAATCTGCTCTCGTGTCAGAGACCTGTCGACAAACTCACCTTCCTCTTTCTCATACTTATTCACCATGCTTCTAATCACCCCCGATCCATCCATAAATATTACCGTGTCGGCTTCAATCATCTCTATTGGTTTAGCAGTCGAATAATCACGATACACAATAATTTGTTTCTATGAATTGTCAACAGAACTCGTACCGCACCAGACGCAGGGTCTTGAGCTTGTTTAGTCTCACCACCAGCACCATTCTCATCATCATCAGAATCTTCCTCATTATTCTTGATCTTTTTCAAAGCATCATCTTTGCAAGTTAACTGGAGAATCAGATCCTCTTGCTCTTTAATCTTCACCCCCTGAGACTCAACAATCTCATGTAGGGCCTTTGTTTCCTTTTAACAGAAAGAAACATATCGCCGTGTTCATCTATACCTGAGAAACCCAAATATATCTTAGAAATATCGAAATGTGAATGTTGAGATTTCAAAGAAAATTTGAATAGGGTGTCTTTAGGGTGAAGGAAGAAGACGAACAGTGAAAGACTGTTCGTGTTTCTTATCTTTTATAACCTTGCACGCAACCCGAGGTACAATGTGTACGAATTAGGCAATTCGTTTGAATTAAAGTTAACGAATTAGCTCATTCGCTAGTCCAGTTCTTTACATTAAGGTAGCGAATCAATACATGATTTGTTACATTCTCGTAGCGAATTAAGACATGATTCGCGGCATGATTCGTTAAATATGTATAACGAAGGGATGATTCGTTACAGAGTGCGGAAGCGAATTAGGTGAGCGAATTAGAAACCAGTTCGCTAAAGAATCACCTAGTTCGTTATCCATAATTAACGACTTAGTGTTAACGAACTAAACACTTTATTTAATTTTAAATTAAATAATTAAATAAATAAAATAAATAATTCTGAATTATCAAGAACCTTTTTATCTCAAAAATCGAATACTTTAAAAACGTTTCATTTTTACGAAACATAACTTAAAAAAATATATAAAGAGAGAAAGATAAAATCTTTTTGGTATTTTGTAAAAAATTTAAAGAATGTATGTACAAAGAAATATCCGAACATTTAAAAATTGAACAATCTTTTTTTGTTTTTCTATGATTTTAATAAAAACAATACATATTTTTTGTGTTTTTGTTGAGTTTGAGCAGAGAATCATTTTGACCAAATTGCCCTTCCATCTCAGTTTTATATTTCAGCGATATTATGACTGGCGTTAAGTCGGTCATTGGTATTGTTGTCCACTTAAATCAAATAACAAATTTTCAAGTGTTTTTGTGATATGATTAATTGGTTCGATTATAGCACAGAATATCAGAAACTATCAGCCTCTAATCTCGGTTCAAGCTTAATTTGATTTTTGCCAAAACACCCCAACTTGACTTAAACCATTATAGTGTTGATCAAAATTTTTGATACCAATTGAGAAATTTTGAGCAATGCATCAAGTTTCCTTTACTATGAGCGAGTATGCACGAGTCCATCTGTTGGCTTACATACATTGTATCCCCTGGGGTCCGTTTCTTAATGGTATTAAGACGCACGCAAGGGAGGAACAAATGTATGACTAACAAAGGATTTTGATCAAGTCAGTAATTTGGATTTGTACGAGGTACAACAGTGATCAAGTTTAATGACTTTGGGTTTGCTCTAAAAACGAGTGAAATATTCATGCATATGAATACCCAGATGAATAAGCCGCATAAAGAGTCCCAGTGTCCAGAATCCTAACGCTTGTTATTTGCTTTATTTTATTTTTGGTGATCAACAACTACAAGGCTTGAGTATGTCTGGTTATTACATTTCTGCCATCATTACCGAGACTTTTGCTAGAGACTAACACCCCTTTCAATTTGGCGTTTCTTTATGTTTATATCACATACTTTACTCTACTTGGTTGTTTTTAAGACCTACCAATGCACCAATGCAATTAAGCACATAATCTTTTAAGTTTACTTCTTGCTAGACTTGGGGTCAAGATAATCAATGTACTATCATTTTCTCTTTTTGCTTCATAAACTCAAAATTTTGAGGAGCATACAAAGAAAATAAAGATAAATTTAATCGCCCCAGTTAACTTAAGTCAATAAATAAATGGCTGTTCTATCAATTCAACAAGTGAATAATAGGACCAAGACATGCAAGCATGCTTCACAAACTTAAATAACCAACATAATTTTCAGCGAGAAAATAATCTTAAAATGCATAACGAACACCCCAACTATTTTCCATTATCAGGTGAATGGCTAACCTGAACATTTGCAAGTAAATGTCAGGACCAAACATATACACGTACATGTCCGTCAAATGTAGATAATTGACATAATTTTCAGCAAACACATGCAAAAATCTTTTTGGTTTTTCTCTATACATACTTTAAAAACACAATATTTTTGTTTTTTTCAATATTCTTATAAACAAAATAAACTTCACATTCTTTTTGAATTTTCGGATTTTTCATAGTACAAACTAAAAAGTACATTCTTTTTGTATTTTCATATTTTAAAATGTTTTTGGTTTTTTAAGAAATATTTTAAAGGAAAATATTAAAGAAATAACAGTATTTTTGATTTTTCTGAATTTTCTAATGTTTTTGGATTAAGATTTTTTTAATGTTTTTGGGTTTTATCTATACAAACAAAAAACACAATCTTTTTGTATTTTCTAAATTTTCACCCCCTAAAACCAAAATAAATTTTAATAGAAAATAAAGATAGTCATCCTTGTTTAAGGATATCAGCGAGGGTCTTCAATCCTTTTAAACCAAGCAAAAATTTAAATCGTGTTTTGTTAAAAGCTTTGGTAAACAGATCGGCATTCTGAAAGTCAGTATGTACTTTCTCAAGGTCAATCAACTTCTTCTCAAAGCAATCCCGTATAAAGTGATATCGAATTTCGAAATGTTTTGTTTTCGAATGTTGTACGGGATTCTTTGTGATAGAAATTGCAGCAGAATTATCAATCAAAATAGGAGTAGTAAGAAACTTCAAACCGTAGTCGCGGAGATGTTGTTGTATCCACAAAACCTAGGAACAGCAACTCGAGGCTGCAACATACTCAGCTTCGGTGGTTGAAGTGGAGACCGTTGTCTGCTTCTACATCGCCAGGAAACAAGCCGGTTTCCTAAAAATTGACATCGTGCAATCGTTGATTTGAAGTTGATCTTGCAACCTCCATTGTCCGAGTCTGAATAAGCAGTAAGATCGAAAGTATCATCCTTGGGGTACCACAACCCAATGTCTGGATTTCCCCTCAAATATTGAAGAAATCTCTTGACTGCAGCTAGGTGAGTCACTCGTGGACTTGCTTGATACCTAGCACAAAGACAAACAGCAAACATAATATCAAGGCGAGAAGCCGTTAGATACATTAAAGATCCGATCATGGCACGATAGAGGGTTGGATCAACGGTATCCTCCAATTCATCCGGTTATAAATTATGACCCACGGGGAGAGGAGTAGAAGGGATTTTTCCGGCCGAAATCTTGAATCGGCTCAAGACGTCGTTCACATACTTAGTCTGGTGAATGAAGATTCCGTTAGCAGACTGGTGAACCTGCAGCCCTAAAAAGAAATTCATCTCTCCCATCGACTCATCTCGAACTTTGTTTGCATGGACTTCTCGAACTCCTTACACAATGTGTCATTTGTAGACCCAAAAATAATATCATCAACATAAATTTGGACTAGGAGAAGATCATCACCAACATTTTTATGAAATAGAGTGCAGTCGACAGTCCCTCGTTTGAAGCCAGTATCAGTCAGATGGTCGGCAAGCGTGCCATACCAAGCTCTCGGGGCTTGATATAGACCATACAGGGCCTTGTTTAATCGGTAAACATGGTCCGGATACTCAGGATCTTCAAAACCAGGTGGTTGTTGGACAAACACCTCTTCGTGTAGTTCACCGTTGAGAAAAGCACTCTTAACATCCATTTGGTAGACCTTGATATTCTTATAAGCTGCATATGCCAGGAAGATTCGAATCAACTCTAATCTTGCAACTGGAGCATATACCTCTGTGTAATCAATACCCTCCTGCTGATGAAACCCTAGCACCACTAGACGTGCCTTGTTACTAACAATCACACCTCGATCGTCTTTCTTACACTTATATACCCACTTAGTCGGAATCGCTTTCTTGACTCTATCAGGCTTGTCTATTAAATCCCAAACACCCAAACGTGCAAATTGCTGTAATTCCTCTAGCATAGCTTCTACCCATGAAGGATCTTCAAGTGCCTTACGAGCTGTCGTTGGCTCAACTTGAGATAGAAAGCAAGTGAATTTAGCAAGATTTACAATTCCCGGTGAATGTAAATCAGTATAAGCAAACAATATGTTATTATCACTTGACGAAGCAACTTGATAACGTGTACGTACGCCCACATCAAGTTCTCCAATGATGTTTTCCTGTGGATGATAGCCATGAATCTGAAGTGTGGGATTCTCAGGAACAACAACATTATCAAATAAGTTAGTGTAATGTTCACCAAGTTCAGGAGATGAAACATTATCACTGTCAATGTTAATAACTTGATCGTCAACTTGATCATCATCAGAAGAAGTGGAAACATTATCGATAGCCACTGGAGAAGCAACTTGAGGTTCCTCAGTTCGAGCATCAGGTTGAGCTGCAACATCATTAGAACTTGAAAATCGTGGAATTGCCGAATGATCTTCAAAGTATGCTCGAACCAGGTCTTCGTCAATGTGTTCAGTTGATGGAGTAAATGAATTAAATAAACTATCGTAGTCAAACATCCAATCGGGACCTTTCCCTTGAGGAGGAGTTTTGTACTTATGACAGTCCACATGGTACCACTCTTCAACACAACCGGATGTAAAGTTAAATACCCTTTTCTTTGGAGATGCATATCCCAAGAAATACCCTTCGATAGCTTGTTCTTTAAATTTACCCGCATCCTTCTTCAACATAGTACAAGGACACCCAAAATGTTCCAAATACTTTAAATTAGGTTTTCGATTATTCAATAACTCATAGCTTGTCTTTTTGAGTCTTTTAATTGTTAGAACCCGATTAAAAGTATAGCAAGCTGTATTCACCGCCTCATTCCAGAATTGGACGGGAAGCTTAGAATCAGTGAGCATTGTACGTGCAGCTTCAATCAAGGTTCGATTCTTTCGTTCGGCAACACCATTTTGTTGAGGTACATAAGGTGCACTGTATTCTCGATGAATTCCTTTTTGAACACAAAAGAAATCCAATACAGTGTTTTTGAATTCTGTACCATTATCACTTCGGATTCTCCTCACCTTTTGTTTGTATAGTGATTCGATCTTGGTGATAAGGTTTTGTACCAAAACCGGTGTTTGATCTTTCGAACTCATAAATAACACCCATGAGTATCTCGAATAGTCATCAGTCACCACAAGACAATACCAATCCCCAGAAATACTCGCACGATTCACAGGACCAAAAAAATCCATATGAAGTCGTTATAGAGGAGTATTAATGGAATTCAATAATTTAGAAGGATGTGTCTTCTTCTTCTGCTTGCCCTTTTTACATGCAACGCAGTGATTGGATAATTTAAAATTCTTCAACGAGACACCTTCCACTAAATCATTAGTCATCAAATAATTCATCTTTCTCACATGTATGTGACCCATTCTACGATGCCATAGAATCGAGTCTTTCTCGGTTTCCTTCGAGACAAAACATGTTTCGATCGATGTGGATATCTTAAAGCTCATGTTCAAGACATAAATATCATTCGATCGTGGTGATCGCATGACAACCATGTCCTCGGGAATAACATAACCCGGTTTCAAGATAACACATTCCTTGTCAGTGAATATCGTTGTGTACTTTTTATCACAAATCTGCGATACACTTAATAAGTTATGATCTACTTTATCACAATAATTTACTTTCTCAAACGTGATGTGACCATTTGAAACTTCACCTTCTTGTGTGATAATGCCCCCAGAATTCCCAGCAAATGCATATAACCCCCTTGAATATTCCTCACGTTGGTTAATAGGTCGAGATTCCCAGTGATATGACGAGAACATCCACTATCCATTATCCAGTTTTCACCAGACACAGTCCTGGATGAACCCTACACACAAAATAAAGATGATTAGTTCAAAAAGGCAGCCCAGGCCTCAGTCTTGGGCACCTTTTGGTTTTCTCTTTGATCATTAACTTTAACAGAGTTCAAATGTTGTTCAGCCACTTGTGAATAAGTTATTGGCTTCCTAGACTTTCGTCTTAAGTAAGCTGCTTGAACAATGTTTGAATTCGTGTTCCTATAAATTGGCTCACGCGGAACAAAATTTGGTTTAACCAGACCATGTGTCTCATTAACATGAATAACTTTCCGTGGATTCACATTAGAGAACATAATATGAGTGTCATCAGTATATGACACAGGTCGTTTCAGAATCTCCTTTACCAATGGAATTGGTTTAGAGTTGTTCTTGATAAAAGGATGAAGATTCTGATAGCTCTTCTGATTACAATCCCTCACAACATGACCAAGTTGACCGCAAAGAAAACAACTTCGCATGTCTACACGATGTTGTTGTGAAGTAGTTGGAATGAATGATGCAGAAGTTTGATGATGACTCAAATTCTTGGTCATGCTCTTAGCAAACTCATCAGTTAATTAAGATTTCTTTTTCAAGTAAAAAATCCAAACTAGAACAATTTGAAAAACTTTTCAATGTGTCTGTCCCAGTTGACTTCACTAAGTTGATTTTCTTAGCTTGTTTTAAAACATGCTTTGCCTTAGTCAATGGGTCAGATGGTACTGATGTTTTCGCTTGAGCATATCAATGTTCAAGATCTTGAATCTGTGACATTTCATTGATAAAGACACTCTCAATAAGTTTAGGTTTAATGATGCTTATTGGAATATCTTTTTCTGTGAACATCGTGTCCATTCCTTTTAATTTAAAAACTCTAACAGGTGAAGGCTTAGAACTAGGAGGATTAACAAACTGCATTAAGTCCTCATCATAAATCTTAGGTATATCTGACTTCTTTGCCTTTACTGGTTTAGTTTTTACCGGTTCTTCCTTTTTCATGTGAGACTTGAATGAACCATACACAGCTTCCTCAAATTCTTGAGGTTCGTAAAGAATATGATTAGAACTAGGGATGTTCTTATTCTTGTGTATTATCTCATGTTCAAACACATCCTCGATATTCACCTTGTCATCATTCTCAACAAAGACCTTTTTACTGTTGGTGCATAAATGTCAGTAGTTCATATGTCTAATGTCTGTAATCGAGTCTGTAATATTGTTTATGTATTTGTTTGTTTAAAGCGAAGTTGTTGACAAGTTCGCCTAGGCGAACTTGTTAACCAAGCGAAGTTGTTGACAAGTTCACTTAGGCGAACTTGTTAACCAAGCGAAGTTATGGACAACTTCGCCTGAGGCGAAGTTGTCGTGTATTTATGTAGGTGACGGATTATGGTTTAGGAGGAGTTCAAGTGTGTAAATCAGTGAGTCAAGTGACGTGAGGTCGAGAGTCTGTAACTGTGATTATATCACGTATTGAGTTATTAATATAACGTGTGTTTGTTCGTATCGTATTCGTGTGTTTGTGTTCTACGTCCGTAACGATCTACACAGGGATTCCGCACCTGTGTATATCGGGATATCTCGTGTGATCCATCCGGGGAACCTACAATTGGTATCAGAGCTTTTGCTCGATTGTGTGGTTCGGGATATTCACGCGGGTGTAGAATTCGTCCCGTTTCGACTATTCACGAGACGAGTTTTTGGTGAGCTGTAAGGGCGACGAGCTAAGGACGAAAAGAAGAAATGACCGAGACGATGATCCCAATGCATCGAAAGATGCAGGTGGTGAGCTGCCAAGAACTTCTCAAGCTCTTGGTACTTCCACAGCTCAGGGGGAGTCTGCCGACGCGGCTGGTGGTTCTGGTGGTGATGATGTGGTGTTGGTTGATGATGACGTGATTGATGCGTTGAGGGAACTTGACGATGATATGTTCAGTGACGATGTGTTATTTGATGAAGATGTGCTGCCGAGTGATGTGATTGAGAAGATCGGTGAGCAGATTGAGATTGAGAATGAGATTGAGGAAGGAGAGATAGTAGAGGAAAATGTCAACATGACATTCCAGAGGTTGAGAAGGCCGATATGGGTGATCAGACGGCAGTTGAAGATACTGAATGGGAAGAGCAGCCGAGGTGGAAGGAAGGATACGCTCAATGGTTCGTCAAAACGAAGAAACCGGCAGTCCCTACCATGTTCAAAAAGAGTTACAATATTAAGGGCTATGCTGAAGCAAAGAAAGGGATTATATGCTGGATTTATGATGAGCAGTTGCGGCTCTTCGTGATTAAACGATATGATGGAGTTCAGTACCTTAGAATAATGTTGAGATCGTTAAACACACTGCCTGAATGTGAGGTTAAAGACTTAGCCAGATTGGGGTTGATCAATCGAAGTGACGATAATATGGCTAGAGTCATAGGGAAAATCGTATGGAAAGAGAGCATAAAGGAAAAGAAGTTTGAGCTGTTGAAACCACAGAAAGGGAAACTTGTTGAAGACAAGGATAGAGGTTTGAGAGCTGATGGAAAGCCTTGGATGGTTATGAAGTATAAACCAATCCGGTGCCTTAAAGAAGTACCGATGAAGCTTATGCCCAAGGATGTGCTCAAAGACCTAAAGTAGTGGTTCGTTGATTGTGAGACAGCGGAGGCAGTGATGGAAAATGAGGATGAACAAGAGATCCTTAGAGTTTACGATCCGATGCATGTTGTTAACTTATCGCAAGCTGATCTGAAGGTGCTTAACAAGAATAAAATCGTTTATATTCCAGCTTGGAAGGACGAAGCAAGAAAGTATCAACGATTTGTGTCGGTGTGTGTTAGGGAAGGAGTGCACGCGTGAAGATACAGGATTACGAGACAAGAGCTGAAAGATCAAGATATGAAGCTACTGCCAAGGGGGAGTCTGTTGGTGCATAAATGTCAGTAGTTCATATGTCTAATGTCTGTAATCGAGTCTGTAATATTGTTTATGTATTTGTTTGTTTAAAGCGAAGTTGTTGACAAGTTCGCCTAGGCGAACTTGTTAACCAAGCGAAGTTGTTGACAAGTTCGTTTAGGCGAACTTGTTAACCAAGCGAAGTTATGGACAACTTCGCCTGAGGCGAAGTTGTCGTGTATTTATATAGGTTACGGATTATGTTTTAGGAGGAGTTCAAGTGTGTGTAAATCAGTGAGTCAAGTGACGTGAGGTCGAGAGTCTGTAACTGTGATTATATCACGTATTGAGTTATTAATATAACGTGTGTTTGTTCGTATCGTATTCGTGTGTTTGTGTTCTACGTCCGTAACAATCTACACAGGGATTCCGCACCTGTGTATATCGGGATATCTCGTGTGATCCGTCCGGGGAACCTACATTTACTTTGAACATGAGGTTTTTGAGGAGCAACCTGGGTCTAAACAGTTTCTGTTTTAACTGATTTTTCTGGGTTAAATGACTTAGATTTCTCAGAAATCACAGTTTCTTTCTCAATCAAATCCTCTTCTTTTCTAGCAAAAGGATTAATTTTGTAATCATTGTGAAATGGAGGTGGAATTTAAACAAAACCAATGCCTTTCTTTGAATCCTTTTGTTTACCAGATACTTCAATAATTTCATTCAACAGAAAAGAAGAATTTCTAAACTTTCCCAGTTTCTTCTTCAACTCAAGAACCTCATCTCAAGCTCAGTTATCTTTGAACGATGTTTTAGAATTTCTTGAAACTTTTGGTCATTAATTGTCATTTTCACAGATAACTCAGCTTTGAGATCATGGTTACTTGTCGACAATGCTTCAATCTTTTCTCGAGATCTCATTTGAGATTCAAGAGATTGTCGATAAGTATCCTTTAGAGAAGCAATTTCTCTTACCAAATTATCATTTTGATTTTTCAAAGCTTCTAACTTAGGTTTATTAGATTCACAATCAACACATGATACTTTAACAGATGATGTAGCAGAGATAGAATGACTAACCTCATTGATTTTGGCCATGCAAGCAAATACTGTTAGAGGTTTGTCGCAAGAGTCGTCAGAATCATATCCAGAATCATTATCAGAAGACATATCACTCCCACTTGTATCTTGACAGTCTTTATGTAATCCAAACATAGCCAGATTTGCTTGAGCATCATTACATAGTAACCATTGTGACCAGTCATTACCAACTGCTAACATTGCTTGTGTTGTAGAAGAAGAAGGTTTCTTTTCAGCATCACTACCTCGAGGTGTAGAAGAATTTTGACCACGAGAACCAGTGTATTCTTTCTTTGGTTTGTCACATTCCTTTGCGAAATGTCCAAATTCTTGACAATTATAGCTTTTTACTTTCAATTTGTCAAAACCTAACTTCTTGTTTAAAGCTGGAAGATCTTTTCCAGTTCTCTGCATGAATCTTTTAACTTTACGGACAATCATAGCCATGTTCCATTTTAAATCCATGATTTCCAAATCATCAGGATCTATCTGATCATAATCCTCATCAGTTAAATCACTTGTGGCAATCTTACTACTTACCAAGTTTTCATATGAAGACATAAAAGCTGTCAGAAAAGCAAAGTTTTGCTCAGCTTCCTTCATATTAACACTAGGTGTTGAAGAAAATGGATTAGTAGTAGTTGAAATCCCAGAGCCACTAGACAATCCAAAATTACCAGCCACTTGAGTAAGAAAAACATTGATTGGAGAGATCGTTGAACTAAGAGGCATACTTCCACCATAGAAAGCTGGATCTTGATTTTCCTTGGAAGATTTTTGACACTTAAGATCATATTCTATAGCTTCGATCTTTTGTAAAAATTCAAGTGCAGTCAAGTCTTCGTTCAAGAAGTAGTCATTCTCTTTCAAGACCATGAGAAATGTTGAATAAGAACTTGGAAGCACACTCTTAATAGTGTCAATTTTATCTGTTTCAGAAACTTCCAATTTCATCTTGTCCATTTCAGCAATTAAATGAATAAACCTTGTAATCATCTCTTCAACTGTTTCTCTCTTAAATAAATTAAAGTTTTGAAACTGAAACTTGAGCATCACTTTCTTACTCTCAGCTGTGTTCCCCATACTTCTCATACGTAGATGTTGAAATAAAGAAGCACATCTCTTGATACTACCCACTTGATGAAAAATATTTTCTAGAAATGCCATAGTAAGAGTGGAATAGGCTTTTATCTCAATTTCTAAAGCTTTCTTTTCTTCTTGTGAGTATTGAGAAACAGCTTTAGGAGTATACCCAATAGTATCGTCACCAATCATTGGTGCTACATAAACTTCATCGAGACAATATGAGCAATCAGGGTGAACAGACCCTAAATGAGCACGAAACCGAGGTTCCCACTTGGCAAAGTCACTAAACTTCATCAATCTAGGACATTTAGAATGTGAACCAATCTCAGTATCAATTTGCAATATTTGTTATATCAACATGTTTTGAGATGCCAATGCATACATACCAGCCATTTTTAACAAGTTGCAAAAGTTCAAAAGATTTAACGAATCAAAACAGTGAATAAGATTAACAAACTGTAAACAGTTGTAGCGAACTGTGAACAGAAGATTAGCGAATCAAATCTTAACGAAGCTAAGATTGATCAGATGACGAATTAAATGACGAATTAGATTGATATGTTAACGAATCAACCCAACAAATCAAGTGATCAACGAATCAGATAGTCAACACAAGTCAAACTGATGAATTGACTTAACGAATGGATTAGCGAATTGCAAGGTGTAACTTAACGAATCAGAATGAGAATAACAACGAACCACTAAGAAAATCTTAGCGAACTAGGTCACGAACCCGCTATAGTGATTAAAGAATCACACTTGGAGCGAATCAGTTTGTTACAACGGTTTGTAACAAACTTTGATACCTTATGCCACGTGGCAAAGGTTGTTGTGACACAAATCCCAATGTGGACACGTATTAAACGAATCTGTTTAACCAATTAGCGAATCAGATGATAAGAATTTACAATTAACACGAATTGACAAACGAATCACTTGAAATATATAACGAATCAACAAAATTGATGAACGAATCAAAAGAAACAAGATAGCGAATCACCATACAGATGATAACGAATCAAGTTCATTGTTGAATCTTCAAATCTTCAATGAGAAATTTCCAGAAATCTGGAAAAGAATGAATACTAACCTAGAAACCCAGAAACTTTAGATCCATAATACTATCTCGATTCTAGACCAAATCACACCAATAAACTCTCAAATTACTCGGAATTCGATCACGAATCCAATACACCAAACCTCATAACCAATTATTAACAATATCAGTCCAATTTCACCAAAAACTCAAACCCTGTTTCGGACTTAAACCAAAACCAATATCGAATCACCTCAAAACCAAAATCAAACCTCAATTCCGATTAACCAAACCTTTCCAATGCCTTAACCAACTCAAATCCAATCCAAATTAACCATAACTCAAACCTGAAATATCTAAATTGATCCAAATTCACTAAACAAAACACTAACAAACAAATATCCCAAATAAACACCAAATCAAGTGTAATTGAGCAACCAACAGCTCTGATACCACTTGTTGAAACCCGGTGTATCAATCTATAACTATAACATATCTCGGATCTGTGTTAATACAATTAATGCCTTAATTGATAGATCTAGCTCATAATTAATTGTAATTCAGTGTTATAGGTGTGTATATGTATATGTATTATCAATAGTAGTTGGTATAATATTAATATTGAAGATAGAGAGAGTATTTGGACAGCAATTCGATAATTAGCTATCTAAAAACTTTACTTAAGAGTGAACAGGGTTCACTATAAATAGAAGACAGGTCTGGTTCGCTAACATCCCCTAGCGAACCAGAACCTACTTCGTTACATACAATAAATAAGCGAAACACCCCCTGATTCGTTAACATCTCCTAACGAATTAGGAGGGAATAAGGTTAAGTCTTAGTTCGCTAACATCCCCTAGCGAACTAGACTGTATACATAACGAACTAGATAATACTTAAACAAATTATTACATTAAATATTAAACAAAAACGTTAACGATAATTATAAAGACTCAAGACGCAATACCGTGCAATAACAGAAGGACTTATAGTTGCACCCACCTCGGCCTCTCTTATTGTCATCAACCTTCATTGATTGGCCTTCGCTCAAGTCACCCTCCCCCCCATCATCCTTTTTACCATTCTCCCCTGATCTCTCAGTAGTTCTGGCATGACCCTCAGCAGACTTCTCAGGATTTCGATCCTTCATGGAAGTTGCCACAGCTTGGGTAATGGCAGCTAGAACAGCAGGGTCAAGTTGATGTCCTTTGTTATTAGTCGGATTTCGCTCAGCAGCGCTTTCTTGTCCCCCGGCGTTAGCAGTTGATTCAATAGAGCGTTCTCGGACCACATGTGGCCTACCACGACGTCCCGTACGTCCTCCCGTTCCAGCACTCTCTCTTGCTCCAGCCATCGTATTGTAAAAGGGAAAGCACAAACGTCATCACTCAAGAAATTATTTAGTACATGATTCGTAAGGTAAGTAGCTAATGACATTGATCAAGTGTAATTAACTATTTACATTACTCCTCAGGTTCTACATACTTCCCTTCGTGATTTCACTTGTGCTAGTTTCTACTTTTAAACAGTTAATCAATCAAACAATCAAGAAATCATATCCCTAACCTGCATATATCCTTCCTTTAACAATTAAGAGAACATATTTATACATTATTTAATAGAATTTACCGTTGCTGAGCTTGTTTGAGTGATACATGGCTATCTTGAACTGGCATCTTCTTTCTTTTCTTACTAAAATCCCATTCTCTGTTCGAGTTTAAGCATGTAGGATGCTTAAATCTCTCGAACTTTGCTCTGATACCAACTTGTAAGGCCCCGTACCCGGTAGCCCTACTTTAACATCGGATTTACTCATAAACACAGTTCTTACAATCATAGTTAATTAAAACTTTCGTGAAACATTAACTTAAATCATTCGTTACAAAACATTAAATCTTTTCTTTGATACCATAATACAAAAAATTATATTTAAAACATCATTTCATCAATCTTCAAATGCATGCCGTTCAATCCATGCCATGTGCCGCCCTCGTACTAGCCCCTTAGTCTGATCACCTGCGTGCATACTAAAAGTCAGCTACGCTGAGTGAGTTCTAGTTAATCAAGCAACTTGTCATACAACCACTACATGCGTTATATACGTATCCGAAGACACATAGCCCACTATCTAACCTGCTCACCTTACCACTTAACCTCTTATTACCCCTACAGCTTAGCCACTTTAATAACGAATAACGTTATGTCACTTTGCCACTTTAATAACGAATAACGTTATGCCAGTTTGCCACTTTAACACTGACCCTTATCCACTTCTATCTCACTCTACCTCTACTTGTCTATAACACACTTCCTATCAGTTCATTATTTACATAACAAGCAAGTCACATCATAAAATTTATACCCACTAATAACCACTAGAGAATCGTTATCCTTGACGATTCGTGCAATATCCGAAGATCGTTCACGCACCGACAAGCATTATATATTAGCTACTTCGTATAACATCTATAGCATACACTTACCACTTAAGGTAAGTGTATTTACACTTCACATCGAGTATGCACACAGCCCCGAAAACCTAACAAGGAAATGGGGCTAGAAACTCACCTAAACTCGGTTACTTCTTCTGCTATTGGTTATTCCTTCTTGAGCTGTGCACGACTAACTCTTTAATAATTGCAATATCAAATACCACTCTAGACATTCTCATTGCTACTTAATTAGTCTTACGCGTCTAAGCCGGTTTTACTTCATTGAATCATTACTCGGCTAGTTAATCGTTACTCGTTAATCCTTTATAGGTATCTTTCATTAATCATCAAAGTTCAAGGACTATTATCTAATTATATCAATCTTTCCAAGTCCAGTGACTGTTCTGTCATTATATCAAACTTCTAGTTCGCTACTTGGTTCGTAACAAATTGGGCTATATAACGAACCAGTCCTTATAAATAAGTGGACCTTATAACGAACTGGTCATCTTAACGAATTGGTCCTCTTTCGTATGGTTCGGTTAACGAATTGAACTTCATAACGAACTGAACCCTTATAACGAACTGAACCTTAAACGAACTGATCCCTTAACGAACTGGGGGTTCATTCGTCAGTTCTCCCTTAACAAACTACTTAAAGAATTGGGCTAGTTTGTCATACTTTCCTTAACGAATTGACATAATGAATTAAGGCTTACTCGTTATCTTCCCTTAACGAATTGGCATAACGAACTAAGGCTAGTTCGTCAAACTTCCACTAACGAATCAAGACCCATTCATTAAGATGCCGCTAACGAATTAGGTTTAGGTCAGATAATGTCAGAACATTCTCTGACATAAACCCTAACCTCGTACCAGCCGACTCCGGCACCGCCTTCGCCGGACAACCGGGATCTCGCAAGAAAAGCGAGAATCTCGCTCGTTTCACCACCGTTTTCATCGTTTTTCATCCCGTTCGATCAAGATCTGAGCTAGGGTGATCCCTAAGCTCATCTTATGTTCGGTTTATACCCGATTCCACTCGGATCTCATGACTTCAATGGTTTAACGGTGCTGGCTCGTCGTTTCGTGACTAAATCTAACGGGTTTGGATCTCTACAATATCATACTATCATTACCTCAGTTCGGGATCGATTCTTCTTCTTGGTTTCGGCTAGAGAGAGAGTGTAGAAGGAGGGAGAGCTAAATGTGTGTTTTGGGTGGTGTATGGAATATGTGTGAAATGAATGGAAAATGGAAATTTAAGGTTTATATAATTATGGATCATGGGCTTAAGCCCATGGTCTCTTCCTTCTTTCCTTCATGACCCAAGTCCATAACCCATATCCACTACCCAACACTAGCCCGACCCATACTAACTCCTACTTTATTTAATCATTTCCCTGCTAAAACGACTAAACTTCCTCACTGACAATAAAGAATATAATTATTATTATTTTAGGAATTTCAGGATGTTACATATTGCTCAAGATGTAGCTGCTGCAGTGAAGAATCTGCAACATGAAAAGTGTGTTGGAAGCCATGTGAGGAACACTGAGAGGGCAAGGGATGACGGTAAAAAGGCTGATGATGGGGAAGGTGACCCAAGTGAAGTTTGGTCTGTGAAAGTTGATGACAGAAGGAGAGGCCGAGGCTGGTGTAACTACAAGTCATTCAAAGGTTGTGACCCGCCGAAGCTGACTGGTTTAGGAGACGCAATTGCTACTCTCCAATGGATAACCACCATGGACATGGTTATCCAAATTATCTAGTGTCATCTTGACAAAGCAGTGGGTTATGCTACCCAGTCGTTTGGAGAGGAAGCAATGTACTGGTGGTAGTCGGTGGAGCAGAGAAAGACTCGGGAAGAAGTTAAGGCTATGAGATGGGATTACCTGAAGGAGTTAGTAATGAGGAGGTTATGTGCTGATGCTGAGGTTGAGAAGGTTGAGATGAAGTTTCTAAATTTAAAGGCAGGTAAGATGACACACCGCGAGTACACTACTCAATTCAACCACACGTCTAGGTTGGTTCCTGACATGGTGAACACTGAAGTTAAAAGGATCACATGCTATATAAGAGGACTTCCACAGAATGTCCGCACCTTGTTCAGGGCAAGTAAACATGCTACTTTTGACTTTGTTGTTGAACCTGCAGAGATGGTTTATGAGGATCTGGCTGTGGATGAGGTGGTGGAAGAGAAGAAAGAGAAGAAATGGGTTTTTCCAGCTAAACGACTTAGTACTCAGTTGTGGAACCATAGAGATAAGAAGCAGAGGGTGTGGGAATAGAGGCTATGTAAGATGTGTCGAAAGACGCACGGTGGTGAGTGCAAATGGGGTAAGGGTACTGATGTTTGTCATAAGTGTGGTAAAGCTCACGGTAGAGAGTGCAGGCTTGGATCGAATGTCTGTTAAAAGTGTGGGAATGTGGGGCATTATGCTCCAGATTGCACTGCAAAGCCCGCATGTTACAAGTGTGAGTGCACTGATGAAGCTGAAGGTAATAGAAGGAAATATTCTGAACAAGCTAGGTCGAGGACTAGGGCCTACATGCTGACTCCAGAGCAAGCCAAGCAGATCCCAGATGTTATCACATGTACGTTTCTAGTAAAAGGTAGTGTTGCTTCCGTATTGCTTGATTCAGATGCAAATAGACGTTTTGTAGCTACAAAATTTAGTAAGTTAGCAAAGATGAAATGTTGCCGTGTGCCTGAAACCTTTAAAGTAGAGACCGCGAGTGATACGTCGGTTAAAATATTGAGAATGGTTAAGGATTGTAAGATAGAATTAGAGGGATATGTCTTCCATGTTACCATATATGTTATGACCTTAGGAGAGTTTGATGTGGTTTTAAGAATGTATTGGCTATGTGAGTTTGAGGTTCAGATAGTGTGTAAGAGTAGATTGATAAGGTTAAGATCCTTGGATGGTGGTACGGTGAAGGTTTATGGTGACAAAGAAAGTTCAGGGCTTAATGTCATTTCGATGATAAAAGCCTAAGGTTTGTTAAGGCAAGGGCGTCGTGCTTACCTGGCGTATGTTGTCAAAGCTACAGCTGAGGCGAAAGAAGTAAAATATGTTCATGTTGTGTGAGACTATCAAGAAGTGTTCCTTGAGGACCTTCCGAGGTTGTGACCGGAGCGTGAGATAGAATTCCAGATACACTTAATACCATGAGCCCAACCCGTCGCGAAAGAACCTTACCGTCTGGCACCGTCCGAAATGAAAGAATTGATGTCCCAACTACAAGAACTCCTCGATAAAGGTTTTATAAGACCGAGTGTTTCCCCGTGAAGCGCACCAGTGTTGTTCGTTAAGAAGAAATATGGAAGCATGAGAATGTGTATAGACTACGGAGAGTTGAACAAGCTTACAGTGAATAACAGATATTCGTTTCCGTGGATTGATGATTTGTTTGATCAACTACAAGGTTCGAGTTGGTTCTCGCGGATAGATCTTAGATCAGGCTATCACCAGTTGAAGATGAAAGAGGCAAACATCCCTAAGACAGCGTTTCGAACGTGGTTTGGACACTACGAGTTCCTCGTGATGTTGTTCGGTATAACGAATGCTCCTGCAGCATTTATGGACATGATGAATAGGGTATGTCGGCCGATGTTAGACAAGTCAGACATCGTTTTTATTGATGACATATTGATTTATTCAAAGAGTGAGTCTGACCATGCTAAGCATTTAAGAGAAGTATTGGAGGTTTTGAAGGAAGAGAAGTAGTATGCTAAGTTTTCGAAATGTGCATTTTGGTTGCGAGAAGTGCAGTTTCTTGGCTACATGATCAATCCTGAAGGGATTACCGTGGACCCATCAAAGATTGAGGCAATAACAAACTGGAAGACTCCACAAAACCCGACTGATATACGAAGCTTCTTGGGGTTGGCTGACTATTATAGGAGATTCATTGTGGGCTTCTCCAAGATAGCCGCACCATTGACCGGAATGACCCGAAAGACAATAACATTCAGCTGGGGTAAGTTTCAAGAAGATGATTTTGAGGAATTGAAGAGAAGGCTCACAAAAGCTCCAATCCTTGCTCTACCAGATGGTGATGAGAATTTGGTTGTTTGTACTGATACTTCGCATCATGGGTTAGGTTTCTTGTTGATGCAACGAGGAAAAGTGATAGCTTATGCGTCCAGACAGTTGAAGTTTCACGAGAGTAATTATCAAACGCATGACTTAGAACTAGCAGCAATAGTGCATGCTCCAAATATATGGAGACATTATTTGTATGGTACTAAGTGTACTATCTACATATATCATAAGAGCTTAAAGTATTTCTTCGAACATAAAGAATTGAACATACGACAAAGAAGTGGTTAGAATTGATAAAGGACTACGACTGTGATATCAAATACTATCCCGAAAAGGCTAATGTCGTCGTTGACGCACTAAGCCGTAAGAATGAAGAAGTCATTACAACAGTGAAGTCGTATAAGTTGTTCATTAACTCAGAGCTCTTTGAAGAGATAATCAAAGTACAGCCTAAGGTAGTAAAGAAGGAAAGAGTTGTCGGATAGCAAGACGAGCTGATGGAAAACACTCATGGTGTTAAGATTAGGTTTGAGCGTACGTGGATTCCACGCCATGGAAATCTCAGAGGTCGAATCTTAGATGAAGATCACAAGTCGAGATACTCGATTAGCCGGGATCCACAAAGATGTATCAAGATCTAAAGAGATATTACTGGTAGCCGGGTATGAAGAATTATGTAGTTGATTATGTTAGAAAGTGCTTAACTTGTTTGCAAGTCAAGGTTGAACACAAGAAACCTTATGGGAAGATGCAGCCTTTGGAGATAACTGAATGGAAATGGGAACATGTCACCATGGATTTCATAACCAAGCTACCTCGTACAACTAAACAACATGATACCATTTGGGTGATAGTGGACCGTTTGACGAAAAGTGCTCACTTCCAGCCTATATGAGAGGCTATCTCGATAGAAACGTTAGCAAATGTGTTCATTAAAGAGGTTGTGGCTAAACATGGAGTGTTGATGTCGGTCGTGTCTGATAGGAATACTCGTTTTACCTCAAGATTCTGGAAGAAGTTCCATGAAGCTATGGGAACAAGACTGAACATCAGTACAGCGTATCATCCTCAATTAGATGGGAAGTCTTAAAGTACTATCCAAACCCTTGAGGATATGCTACGTGCTTGTGTTTTAGACTTTGGAGGAAGTTGGGATGATCATCTTCATCTTGCAGAATTCTCTAATAACAACAGCTACCATTCGAGTATTGGTATGCCGCCGTTTGAGACGCTATACGGTAGACGTTTTAGAACTCCTGTATGTTGGGGAGAGATTGGTCAAAAAGAGATTGGAAGTTTGGAAGTTGTGCAAGATACCTTGTCAAGGTTCGATCAATTCAAAGCAAGAATGAAAGCTGATCAAGACCAACAGAAGTCATATGCTGATAAGCGGTGATGATCGATCAAGTTTAACGTTGGTGACAATGTGATGCTCAAGGACTCGCCTTGGAAGGTAATTATTCATTTCAGAAAGAGAGGAAAGTTAAGTCCAAGGTACACTGGACCGTTTAAGATCATCGATCGTGTGGGTGAAGTGGCTTACAAGATGGATTTTCCTAAAGAGCTAGAGGGGATTCACTCTACCTTTCACGTTTCTCATCTGAGAAAATGTCTAGCTGATGACACGTCACATGTGCCATTAGTAGACATTGAGGTTGATAAACAGTTAAATTGTATTGAGCAGCCTGTGGAGATCGTTGACCTCAAGGAAAAGCAGCTTCGTCATAAAGTTATCCTTTTGGTAAAAGAGATATGGAAGCATCATAAGGGATCAGATGCCACTTGGGAAGTTGAAGAAGAGATGCGCAAGTTTTATCCAGATTTGTTTTAGTAATAATTGGTTTTTAGGGACGAAACCTCTTTAAGGAGGGAAGACTTGTAACATCCCGTTTCAAGTTTTGGTTTATAAAACTAAATTTATTGTTATGAGTGAGCTTGGGTTGGGTTAAATAAATGTGGGTAATGGACTTGGTTTAGTACGAAAGACTATGGGCTTGGACCCATGACCCATGTTCCATAAATATATAAACCATAATCTACCCATTTATGTCATTCATTCAATTATTTTACACCATCAAAACACACACCTAATCTCTCTCTCTACCCCTCCTCACCCTAGCCGAAACCGAGAAGAAGAACTGATCCCGATCCGAGGTAATGATGTTATGATCTTGTATAGATTCAAACCCGCTAGATCTAGTCATAAAACGATGAACCGGATGGAATCGGGTATAAACCAATCGAAAGACGAGCTTAGGGGTCACCCTAGCTCGGATCCGGATCGAACGGGACGAAAAACGGTGAAAAACGGTGAAAAACGAGTGAGATCTCAGTTTTCCGGCGAGATTTCAGTTTTCCAGCGATGACGGCGCCAGAAAGCGGCGCGGAATTTTAGCTGTTAGTGCACCGTTTTGGTGTCCATAGCGATCGAATAAGTTATAGGTTGTCTAGTCTTTGTATTTAATCTATATTTTTTGTGAATTGGGCTTTGGCCTATAAATAGGTAGATTATGTTCATAATTAAGAGAGAGAGCTAGTGTACATAGAGAGAGATCTAAGTTATAGTAATTATGCTATCCATAAGTTATTCCACACCATAATGTATTTTCTTCATATTTATCAATAAACTATCTATTTAAAGTATTAATCTCGTATTGTATAATCGATGTATCGACGCGGCTAGATCTTTGGAAGGGTTCAAACATTAGGGAATGTTTTCTGCAATTCTGTGCCCTAAACCCTAGGCGTGTGTAATGAATGGGGTCACGCCCATTCGTTTAGGAAGGAGTAACGAATGAGCTACGTTTGTTAGCCCATTCGTTACGAAGAGATGACGAATGAATCCTCGTTATAAAGGTCCATTCGTTAGTCAGGCGAATGAGTTCATTCGCTAAGAAAGTCCATTTTCTATGAAAGTTCATTCGTTGATAAAGGTCCATTCTTCATGAATCTATAGGTGTCCATTCGCTAAGAATTAAGGATTGAGTCCATTCGTTATGAAAGAACACACTCGTTAAGAAACAACGAATGAGCAACGAATGAATCTCCTTCGTTAAGGAACCGGATAACAAATGAAATCATTCGTTATAGCGAATGTGATAGCGAATGAGTCTTAACCAGAGGCCATTCGTTATAGTGAATAAGGTAGCGAATAAAATAATAAAATAATAATTCTAGTGAGATTTTAGCGAATAAGGCTACTTAACCCCAACCAGGGGCTCTGCCCCTTGGACCACGCTTGGGGTTGCCGCCCCTAGAACCCCGCAGCCAGTGGCGCTGTCCCCGGACCCCCGTGCATTGAGGGTTATAGTAAAACTAGGAATACGATATGGGTAGTGATAGTTGATTGATACATGTAATTGTTATACAGTTAGCTGTGCCTAGTTAAAGAAAGGAATTACCATTAACTCTGAATGGAACCGAGTTCAGGTGATTTTCTTGCCCCATTTCCCTGTTATGTTTTCGGGGCTGTGTGCATACTCGATGTGATTGGTTAATACAGTTATCCTAAGTGGTAAGTGTATGTGTTATATGATTTATGTGATAATGATTGAGGCTATGAATGAATGCATGTCGGTACGTGAACGATCTTCGGATATTGCACGTATCGCCGGGAAAGGTGAGTTTTACATAAGATGCATGAATGATATATGAATGATTATGAATATGTATGAATTTATATAATAGAATGTACATGTAAAGAAGAATATGTATGGTTGTATGGAAAGAAGGAACCAGACCCTACAAATATCTTAGATAGAAGGGACCAAACCCTAATAATATCTGAGACAGAGAAGAAAATGGACCAGACCCTAATAATATCTAAGATAGAGAAGAAAGGGACGAGACCCTACAAATATCTTAGATGGTAAAGATAGTTATGTATGTATTATGAAAGTATGAAAGTGTGATGGTATGAAAGAATGTATGAATCAAGGTATGAAAGTATGGTAGAAAGAAAGAAAGTATATATGTACGAATGAAAGAAAGGTAAAAGGCTAAGTATGTAATATGTATCTTCGGATACGTATATATGTCTGTATGTGAATGTATTGTATGTTACCTGATTAACTAGAACTCAATCAGCGTAGCTGACTTTTAGTATGCACGCAGGTAAATAGGCTAAGACAGCTGGCTTGAGGGAGACTATTTGCAGGATTGAAAAAGATGGCATCTGAAGATTTGTGATGATGTTGATACTGTATTTTATATTATGTTTAAAAAATGACAAGTTATGGATGTTTGTAATGAATGGTTGACTTTTAATATTATTTCGCGAAAGTTTTAGTTCACTCTGATAATTTGAACTGTGTTTATAAGTAAATCTAACGCCAAAGTAGGGTACCGGGATCGGGGCCTCACACTACATCCCATCCCCCTTTAGGCTCTAAAAAGTCCATTTTGAATTATCTTTATTTCTCCAACTAAAGATTTTTTTAAGGAGCTATCATTTATGTTAGCCTATTCATAGTTTGTCTTTCGGACCTAAACATACATTGCTATAAATACTCTTGGAAATTCTAATAGAAACTTGAGTTCATATTCATGTAAAAGAATAAAATAGTTGAAGATTCTTAAATTTAGAAAATTTGCTATTAAAGGTTACACATTTTAATTGTGATATTCTTGTTAATTTGTTACTTTGTTTTGTAGATCTTCCTTTCAATACCAATCTAAAACTCGGCATCAATTATTGTGTTTCTTGTGACATTTTTGTAACAAAGGAATCAAATATAACTTATGTTGGAGTTTAATTTATTATAGTTGAGCATAAATAGATTGGTGTGAGTTGTTTTTATATAGTTAATGGGTCACCTAAATTGAAGAACTTTAAGTATAAAAGTGAATAACAACAATGCAAAAGGCCCCTATTGTTTTACTTTAAGGATAAAATGGTTGGGCCGTCAATAGATTAAAGGCCACTTTAACTAAAGGTAACTCCAACATATTTGGTAATTGATCAGTTAAAAATAAAATCTGATTTGTATGTGTGATCTCAATGCATTATTGGTTTGTTTTTGACAATTTTGGGTGCAGGTAGTTGTTCGGGTAATTGTTTGACATGTTATTAGTCTGCAGATCAGATTTTGCTTGTTTATTCGTTGCTTTGAAACTGCTTGGTCAATAAGTTATTAAATATTAATTTGCTTCACAATTTAATTATTATTAATGTTGTGTCTAGCATTATTAATTATATCTATGTGGGATATCAAAGAGGCTAAGATAGGTGTTTGTTTCCTTTTAGCACTTGATCAACTCACTGACCGCTCACGAATTGCATGATTAATTTGGTTTTGGGTGGAGGTTTAGCCTCCCGAGTCGATCTATTAATTAATGAAATAGGTATCCGTAACGAGAGTCAGCCCAAAATGTTTTGAATAGTCAGTAAACCGAGTCAGAAAATGTCGTACCCGAGTGATTTTTCATCAACATCTGTTTTAAAAACTCAAGTTTCATTTTTGATTGCATAATATTCTACTAGTATTTTAATATTTTTAGTCATTTAATAACTATTTCAATTTTTAATATTTACAATAAATAAATCAATTTTATTAGCCAGGATTGGCAAAGGTTTAGTAACCCGAGCCGCCTCGCGTATCTTAGAGTTCGATAAACCCGGACTTGCTTAACTGTGCTATACACGATCGGCACAGAGGTGTGAGTTGTAGTTTGGCTTTTCCATTTTTAATGTTTAATTGTGATGGTTTTTAATACTAATTTATAACTACTTTTTATCACAACAGTAGTTAATAATGAATGTGTCCCCGAGTGTCATTAGTCCTAATTCGTTAGGGGATGTTAACGAATGAGGCTAACGTATAAGTCCATTCGTTAGGATAAGGAATGATGTTGATAACGTTTGAGTGGCTCATTCGTTAGGGTATGTCTAATGAATGAGACCATCTTCTGTATATACCTTGCAACATATTGTGATTTATAAAAGTTCTTCATTTATCAAGTTTCCTCTTGTCACTTTGTCAAATTCCCCTCACAACTAACATAGTTAACGTAATCAATCGTACCTAAACGTATATCATATCATAAGACTAGATCCGTAAAGTATGAATTCGTATTCAATCAGGATTAAGTTCTCACAAGAAGATCTAGTCGTTGAATTGGTCTCAAATTTTAACAGAGTGCTCATAGCATACAAATGAAGATTTCCACAAGTCGTATCTTCGATCAAAAGTTGGCAAATCCAGTCTTTATCAAGGAAACCGTAACAGTGAAAATATGAGTTTTCTAGAAATTGTTTTGGGTTTTCCGGCGACTATAGCACCGGTTTCCGGTGATGACGAGTATAGGGATTCATAGATTTTGGAGATACGTTTCGTGGGCACTTGAATCGCCATCGGTGTTCGTTTGAGATAGTTTTGGGCTACTCGAGTGATGTCGAACATAAACCTCAGAAGTACGGTTTTATTAAAAAGGCTTACTTTTCGTGTACGGAATTGTATGAAACTTGGTTTGATGATAGATCATATCACGATTATTGATAAAGTTATGAACTTGTTAGTAAATGGGTTACTTGGCTCGGTTTGGGTTTATCGGGTAAGGTTCGATTCGGAAAAAGAATGGGTAAATGAAGTCGGTTTTCCACGAAACTTGGTAGGATAGTAAATCGGACCCTAACGTGTAGGAAAATCAAAAAACTTGTGAAAAAAAGTTAACGGGTGGAATTCGGGATGAACAGGTATCGTCCGGGCCATGTTAAATCATGTAGATGAGGTTGTTATAACCCTATACTCGTTATAATAGTGAAACGACTCATACGGAAGGGTTAGGGGACAAAAATTGGTTGCAAGAACGATTAAAACGAACAACAGTTCGAATCCCATCACACTGAAATGCGATGCGATTCGTTAAGAAATTCGATTTATTATGACCATGCGTTGCGGTTCGTTTATGACCATGGGATGCGATTCGTTTATGACTATGCAACGCGATTCGTTTATGAAAATGCGATGCGATTCGTTTATGTCATGCGATGCGATTCGTGATACCATGCGAATGCGATCCTGAGGAACCGTAACCCATTCAGCTAAGATAAGATAGTTTACTAACTTAGATAATAAGGTCTAGTTAGAAAAATAGTTAATTAACACTTATAATTGTTACACTGTTAGTCGTGCCCAACTAAAGAAATGTGTTACAATCAATTTAGTAAGGAACATAACCCAGGTGAGTTTCTAGCTTCATTTCTCTGTTATGTTTCTCGGGGCTATGCGCATTGCCTATGTGACTAGTTAATACACTTACCTTAAGTGGTAAGTGTATGTTATGTGAATGCTTTATGAATGATATATGAAAGATATAGGAATGTTGAATGTGTGAAGAAAATGTTAGGAGTGTATAAATAAAATATATATATATATATATATCAAGGAAAGGTATGTATGGTTGTTTGGAAAGATTGGACCATACCAATATATAGGGAACATACCCTAATAATATATGTGAATGTGGAGAACAGGCCCTAATAATATATGCGAATGTAGGGAACATACCCTAATTATATATGTGAACGGAGAGAACAAACCCTAATAATATCTGTGAATGTTGGGACCAAACCCTAATAATATGAATGTATGAAAGTAAGGTAAACAGGTTAAGTATGTAATATGTATCTTCATATACGTATGTGTAAGTTTGGGAATCGAATGTATGTTTCTTGATTAACTAGATTCACTCAGCGTAGCTAACTTTTATTATGCACGCAGACAACAGGCTAAAACAACCAGCTTGAGGGAGACACATGACATTGGACTAAAGATGCTGACATCTTGAGAATGAATATTATTATGTTTAAGACAAGTTTGAATTCTGTTAAGACAAGTATTTCATGTTTTATAATATATTGTTGAAGTTTCAAGTCTTCCGCGCAAAGCTTTAATTCACTCTGATCTTTTGAACTATGTTTATAAATAAATCAAACGTTCAAAGTAGGGCACCAGGGACAGGAGCCTTACAAGCTCACCCAAACACCTCTTAAGGGTTACAAATACATTATTAGTTTACATTTATCACGCATGTATAATGTAATGAAAACTAAACACGGATAAAGATAACATAAACACAATGAATCAAACATAAAGTAAATAATAAATAATAAAGGTAATTTATAACAATGTCAAAATAAAAAACAACAGTAGCATGCAAAAATGAGTGATTTAAGTTATTAATGGTGATATAAATGAGATTTAACAAAAATCTGTAGTTGACTTTTTGCAGTAAAAAAATAACATCTTACTATACTATTAAAGCATGCTAGAGTTTTCACATGACATCATTCTTGGATGTCCACCTAGATGCCATCTCATTTTCATGTCAGATGTTTCCTTTCCTACTAATGACAAATCACGTCATTCCCATTATATAAACCTTAACATCAAAACCCCTAATAATCATGTTTATCTCTCTCTCTCTCTTTCTCCCTTTCTTGTCGATTACCCACCTCTGCCGATCCTTAATTCCATTTTTCCGGTAAGGTAGTTTATATACTATAATGGTTGATTCTCATATATTATTCATTATTGGCATTGTCAATTCATTATCTTTGCCGTTTTTTGTTTGTATTGTTTTTTGTTATTATATGATTTTCATATAATCTATTTAGGTTTTACATTAAAATCCAAGATTCAATGGAAATGTTGAAGTTTCTCTAATTGATCTATCTTCCATATAATGAGTGGTTTATTTAGGTTGTGATTACAACTGTTATCAGATTTATTTTGTTAATTATTCCGGTTACATCCATTGGTAATTGTTACTAAACTAAAATATATGTTTTTATTTTTTCATTTAGCTGGAATAATATATAATGTAACATTAGTTTAATTTTAATCATTCAGGTTATGGCCGCCCAACTTGGTAGAATAGCTAATTTCACAGAAGGAGTATTTGCTGCAAAAAAGGCTTTGTTTGTACAACAATAAATATTAATTACAATTATTTATGTAGTTTTTGTATGTTACACAATTCATATAATTTAAATCATTTTTATATAATGAATCTTCTATTGCAGTCGGTTAAATTTTTATATATTTACAGAATACAACTGCATTGGTCAAATTCCAAGTAATATAATTTAGTACATTTCCATTTAATACAACTTCATTGTTTTAATATTTTTTGATTATTCATCCTAATCAATCTTCTTTTTAAATTCATATTAATTTACATAATCATTAAAATATACATTTAATCTAATAAAACATTATTTCACCAATATCAACAATATTTAAAGGATTCTTATAGTTTCCAATATCATCACACTTTATATTTTAATAAAATACCCATTTATTTATTTTGATTTTCATATAATACCCAAAATTTATGTTTAATATTGATACCCATTTTTAAAATGGAATTTGACCAATCTTGAAACAAAGTTTTAAATTTTTATATACACTCCAATCTCAACAAGGTTTCCATTCTTACTATTTGACCATTTTCTAATTATGACTAAATATAAAAAATAATATGTTTTAAACCCGTAATTTTAATATTTCAAAAATCAAAATCATTTCCATTATTTTTTGAAGGTTTATAATTAACCGATTAAATTTTAAATTTTGTAATTATCGGTATATTATTTAGTAAAATTAGCGAAACATAACTTTCTTGTTTAGATTTGTTTTATTATTCATAAAATTCAACCTTGACATTCTATTTAATATATCTAACTATAAACTTTAATTAAAAATTTGTTAATAAGAAAATGTACATTTATATATTCCGGTTTTTATATAATACCCTTAATTTATGCTTCATATTCATAATATATAAACCCATTTCAAACATTTTAAATTCGAAATTTGACCAATCTTTCAACAAACTTTTAAAGGTTTTGATTCTCTTCAATCTTAACAAGCTTTCCACTTTGTATATATGACCATTTATTAATCTTGCTATAAATGCCAAAACTATTCTCTAAAATATCACAACCCCCCCCCCCTCAACCCAATTTTAATGTTTCAAAAAACAAAAATCTTTCCAGATATTTTTGGAGTTTTCAAATTAACCGATTTTATTTGTAATTTTGCAATTATGTCTAAATTAATTAGTAAAATTAATAGAATTAGTTAGTAAAATTAGTAGAATACAACTTTATTGCTTTGATTTAACTTAATATATTTAACTAAAAAGTCTTTGAATGTAACTAAAACAAAAGTTACATTAAAAATTCCTTTACAATAAAATGTACCTTTAAGTATTTCGTGTAACATCCCGTTTCCTGTTTCAGTTAACAAAATAATAATATTACTTATTATGAGTTGGGCTTGTATTGGGTTGAGCAATTAAGTAATGTGGGTGATGGATTTGGACTAATAAGGAAGGAAGAAAGACCATGGGTTTAAGCCCATGACCCATAATATATAAACCATGAATATTCATTAATCCATTCATTTCCACTCATTCCATACACCACCCAAAACACACACTTAAGCTCTCTCTCTCTCTCTCTCTATCTCTCTCTCTCTCTCCCTCTCTAACAGAACCCAGGAAAAAGAATCGATCCCGATCCGAGGTAATGATAGTATGATCTTATATGGATCCAAACCCACTAAATCTAGTAGCGAAACGATGAACCGACACCCTCAACCGTTAAAGTTATGAGGTATGGATGGAATCGGGTATAAACTGACAGAAAGACGAGCTTAGGGGTCACACTAGCTCGGATCCGGATCGAACGAGACGAAAATGGTAAATAATGGTGGAAAAATGAGTGAGATCTCGTTTTTCCGGCGAGATCCTTGTTTTCCGGCGATGACGGCACCGGAAAGGCGGCGCCGGCGATAAGGGAATGTTTGGGGAATACGATGAAAGGACACCTGACAGATGCCCTAAACCCTAGGCACGTGTAACGAATGGGGCCACGCCCATTCGTTAAGGGAACGAATAAGTTACATTTGTTAGCCCATTGGTTACGAAGAAACCAACGAATGAACTACCATTCGTTATGTCATTCGTTGTTGAGAACTAACGAATGAACCCCCATTCGTTGGAAGGTCCATTTGTTAGCCGGATCAAACGAATGATTTCATTTGTTATGAAATACCTATTCGTTATGGAACGCTCATTCGTTGGAGGTCATTCGTTAGACCAGATTGACGAATGAGCTCACATTCGTTAGATGCTCATCCGTTAGTCCAGTCAACGAATGAACCCCTATTCGTTGGGGATCAAAGAACGAATGAAGTTTGATAAATGACAGAAAGGTCTCTGGACTTCGAATAAAATGGTTTAATTACATGGAAGCCTTTGGAATTTATTGTTTAAAAAAAGTGTTACACCCCAGCCCTAACCACCAGCCCGGTTAGGGCTGACGTGTCACTCTGTACGATAAATAAAATCCAAATTTAAAAGTTTAAAATTATGTAATACCAAAAAGGTTCAATATCAATGACAACGAAAATAAATAAAGTTGTTTCACTCAAAAGAAATTATTTAAGTTCATTATTTTACAACTTCTAGACTTTTACTTTTACTCTCTTATCACACGTTCCCCTGATTCCCTTGAGTACCTGTAAAAAATTAAAGAAAACGCAAAACAAAGAAACACAGATGAGCTAAAAATTTTCCCAGTAACGGAGGAAACAATAGAAATAACAAACGATGAAGAACAATGCAATGCAATAAACGATCACAGGAGAAACAAGTACAGTCTATGAGCCGGTGATACTAACAATATGCTGAACGATCAGTTATGAATCAGTACAATAATAATCTACTATAGAAATACCCATGTGAGCCAGTAACAGTAACAATAACAATAACAATATGTACATTAGCTGCAGACTAATGCACCAATAATTAAGTGAGATAGGAATGTGGGCTCACACACCTAACCATCTTACTCCAGTAACAATATACCTAGGATCGATCCATACGCCTCTCAGTAATCAGTAAATGCTCTCATCACATAATAAAATAGAGACGCTGTGGACTAATCGCTCTGCCACAGATAGAGCACGTCAAAGGTGCCTCGATTGACGCCCTACGTCCCCATAAGTGGATAAATGCTCGGGTATTGAGGTTAAATAAAGACAGTAACAATGGTCAATAATGTCTCAATAACAATCAGTCAATGTACAATGGCTTATTAAGAACATGCAATCATGAGTGCAATAAATATATTATATCGCATGCTTGACAATTCCACTTATCAAATAAACAATGATCAATATGACAATTTGCAATATATAGAGAAACTATTTAATAACGGTTGACGCTGACACAAACTATGAAACGAAACTAGAATATTACGATAGGATTAATGAACCAAGAATTCATATTCTATGAAAACGAAGACACTATATGACGCTACAAGTGCAAGGCCACGAAACCCGTACACTATGAGAATGATGAGAACAATACTTATGCTACAAGTAAAAGACCACAGACCCCAAACCTTATAAACGAATGGCGATAACTGTAAAAGACTTAAACTTGCTTAAATGTCACGAGAACCTAAAATATATATTATAACATGGATTATTAACTTATTCGGTATATTTAAGAGTTCTTTTATTGCCTTAATATTTGATGATATTCATTAGCTAATGAAATATGTATGCACAAACAATTGTTTTAATAATAATTTACACTATACTTTATCGATTATCTAATAGTGCTATCAAGCTATTATTTAAAGTTTGATTTAAATACTTATAGCTCATATGCAACATTCGTCTATATTTATATTATCCTTCATTTTGTTTCAAGTTTCATAAACTCTTTAAAACATTATTATAAATTTTGAAATAAAGAATATGACTTGGAAAATAACATAGAGTAAGGTTAATCTACAAGTAAACTTATGGCGTAGAAGACTGGCCAAACCCCACTCTTATGATTCATTGAAACGACCCCACCCAGAACCCATTTTCAAGAAACATCTTTTGATTTGCAAAAGGGTGAGATTGTTTTGTTTCAAGATCATATAACCCGTGAATTAACCATGGAGTTAGTTTTTATAAAAGCTTCACTTTATCCGTTAACCTATAAATTAGTCAGATTTCAATTAACTCGTGGTTCAAAACTCTTGATTAACAATGTAATTAAAATCGCATGTAGTGTTACCTTGAGCCGAGATGAATGGTTTGTTTCGGATTTCCAACAAGCAGAACTGGAGCACGTCAGAGTAGACAACGCGTACGGCAGTGGCGTGAAGATGGCGAGCGGTACGTATAACAGGTGGTGGTGGCGTGTTGTTTGGTCGTCGTTACTGTATCTCGATGGCGCAGAGTTGTGCAGTGGCGACGAGTAGTGTTTGGCTTTGACTCCAGCGAACAGGAGGAGTGGTGTTCGAACGACGGCAAGTACTGAACGTTGATGACGGCAGCTAGCTTCAACTCCAACAATGGGGCGGTCATCCGGCGAGTTGCAGGGCGGCGGCGGTGGTGAACACGGTGGGCAGAGGATGATGCGGTTTAGGGTTTGATAAAAGAAGATTGATTGTGTATTCGTGTATATATAAACTAGTTGCCCGTAAAATTTGCGATTATATCTAATATTTATATTTGTTAATATCAAACAGATTGTTGAACACGTAGTTGCCAAGAGTTGTAGTCCATGTGCTCTTCAAGTTGGGTTTCACGAAAGGGAAAAAATGGTCCCTCCATTTTGTTTCATAGTTAATGTAAACATTTACACTTCCAACCTTTAAGTTAAGAAATAATTTTAAACAAACCTAACCTTATCGTTATTAATATCTTGTCCTTATTAGCGAGCAAAATATATTTATTTTTAAAATCTTTGATTTTCTTCGTCAACATTTTACCATCCTACAAGTTATTAAATCTTACAATGTCCGACTTATTAATTTGACGGTTAATATTTTTGGTTTTCGATTTTTGTATATTACAGAAAGATACCTTAAAAGGTCAATAATAACGATTAACTAACCGATTAAAGATCAATGAAGTAAAACCGGCTAAGACGCTTAAGACTAATTAAGTAGGCAGTTAAGAATGGCTAGAGCAGTATTTGATATTGTGTTTATTAAACAGTTAGTCGTGCACAGCTAAATAAAGGAACAACCATTAACGGTGAACGTAACAGGACTCAGGTAAGTTTCTAGCCCAATTTCCTTATTATATTTTTGGGTTTGTGTGCATACTCGATGTGATTAGTTAATACACTTATCCTAAGTGGTAAGTGTATGTGTTATATGATTTATGTGATAATGATTGAGGTTATGAAAGAATGCTTGTCGGTACGTGGACGATCTTCGGATATTGCACGTATCGCCATGATATGTGAGTTTTACATAAGATGCATGAATGATATATGAATGATTAAGAATATGTATGAATGTATATAATAGAATGTACGTGTAAACAGGCGTATGTATGGTTGCATGGAAAGAAGGGACCAGACCCTACTAATATCTGAGATAGAAGAGACCAAACTCTAATAGTATCTGAGATAGAGAAGAAAGAGACCAGACCCTAATAACATCTGAGATAGAGAAAAAAAGGACCAGACCGTATAAATATATGAAATGGTAAAGATAGTTATGTATGTATTATGAAAGTATGAAAGTGTGATAGTATGTAATAATGTATGAAAGTATGAAAGAAAAAAAGAAAGTATATATGTACGAATGAAAGAAAGATAACAGCCTAAGTATGTAATATGTATCTTCGGATACGTATATATGTAAGTATGTGTACGTATCGTATGTTGCCTGATTAACTAGAACTCACTCAGCGTAGCTGACTTTTAGTATGCTCGTAGGTGAGTAGGGTGAGACGGCTGGCTTGAAGGGGGACACATGACAGATGAATAAATAAGTTGGCATCTGAAGACTCAGTTGTTAATGTTTGAACTAAAAGACATTTTTATATTATTTTAAATTGAGACTTATGTAATGAATGGTTGACTTTTTATATTATTTCGTGAAAGTTTTAATTTACTCTGATATTTAGAACTGTGTTGATGAATAAATCTAATGCCAAAGTAAGGCACCGGGACCAGGACCTTACATTTCAGTTTTTATGTAATTTTATACTTCAGTTTAAGTTGAATATAGTCATTATAATCAATATTCTTTTTGTAATTCAAGTTAAGTAACATAATCATTATAATTTACATTTAATTTCAAAGAACATTATTACACCAGTCTCTTCGAAATTTAAAAGTTTTTTCATGTATTATAATATCATTAAACTTTATATTTTAATAAAATACCCATTTATTTATTCGGTTTTTATATAATACTCTTAATATATACTTAGTATTGATAAAATATTTAAACCCATTTTGTTAACGGAGTTTCACCAATCTTGAAACAACCATATTGTTTTAAGTTTTGTATTTACCGATTATTATTTAAAAATATTAGTAGAACACAACTTTATTGTTTTGATATTTTTTTATTATTCAAAAAATTTAACCCTAACCATCTATTTAATATATCTAACTAAAAACTCTTAATTTATGCTTAATATTCATAATATTTTAACTCATTTCAAATTCAAAATTTGACCAATCTTTCAACAAACTTTTAAAGGTTTTGATTCTCTCCAATCTCACACGATTTCTAATATGTATATTTGACCATTTATTAATATTACAATAAATGCGAAAATTATTCTCTAAAATAAAACCCATTTTAATGTTTCAAAAAACAAAAAAAATTTCATAACTTTTTGAAGTTTTCAAATTAATCGATTTAATATTAATTTTTGTAATTATGTCTAAATTAATTAATAAAATTAGTAGAATACAACTTTATTGTTTCGATTTAATTTAATACATCTAACTAAAAAGTGTTTGAATGTAACTAAAACAAAAGTTAAATTAAAAATTCCTTTATAATAAAATGTACATTTATTTAGTTTTTAATTATGTTTAAATTTCATGATTCATGCCTTTATTAAACCCCGCTTATTTTCGATAACCAATTAAAAATATTGAAGATCTGAATTAAATGGAATTTTCATATAAGTTCCTAATTCTAAAATTTTATACCATTTTGCATTATGTTAATTTATTGTAATTTTTAGGATCGTACCCGTGTTAATCATGGGTGAAACATAATTAAAACGTAATATATGTAACATCATATAAATTTAATGAAATGCAAATGTCGTATTTATGTATAAATAATAATTTTACATGAATTAAAAGACATCATAACTTATTTTAATTACAAAAACATACGAATACTAACAAAGATAAATGAAAAGTTAAAACATTTTACAATATATACCATGAGTACAATAAGTAAACAATGGAAATTACTCTCCGAAAAAAAAATCTCCATATCTGAAAACATAACAATAAAAACATATAATTGTCTTCATTAGTCAATAAATGGTAATAATAACCATTTTTTTTTAAACCTTCTCCAACCTCGGAGTAACAAGTTTAACACCATATGTCATTTTTCCATCAACTCCATCTTTAACAACACCATTAACACATTGGTCTTCTCTTCCACATTTGATGTTTTACATTTAATTGCTTACATTCTAAATTCATAACAACGTCAAACACATCCACAAGTTTCCTCTTCTTATTATCATCAGATGATGTAATTGATGACATCTTCTAATTATTTTCATCCTCAAATTAAAATTATGACTGCCATTTGTTGGATAATAAAGGAATGATATGTTTTCATTGTTATGTTTAATATGTGGAGACTTTGATTTTTTATATTTATTTTTTTATTTGGAGACTAATATCATTTGTTTGTTATTGTACTCATGTTATAAGTTATATAATTTTTTAACTTTTCAGTTATCTTTGTTATTCTTTGTATGTTTTCGTATTTGAATTAAAATAAGTTATGATGCTTATAATTCATGTAAAATTATCCTTTATTTATAAATACGACATTTGTATTTCATATATATGTGAAGTTACATAAATATTACGTTTCCAATATTCTGTACTCGTGTGTAACACGGGTACTAGTCTAGTACTATACTATGACAGTAAGACTAAATGGTGTGGATGCTATTTAGCTTCTCATTATACAAACGTCACTACTTCGGCGCAACATCATATCATACTCCACTCCATTATATTCTATAATACCATGGAGATGGTCACCAATTCATCACTTCCCTCCCTTTTCAAATAAAATAATAATGATTATATAACTAGTATTATTTAAATATAACTAAAACTAAGAATTAAATATAAATAAAATTACATTCATTAACTTATTTATTTTAATGTAACTAAAATTAAAAATTAATTAAATAACAAAACTGTAAGACCCTGTTACTGGTGCCTCACTTTAGCGTTGGATTACTCATAAACACAGTTCCAAATATCATAGTTAATTAAAACTTTACGCGGAATATAAAACTTCTAACCATTATATTACACAACCAGAAATACTTGTCTTAACGAGCATTCAAATTGTTTAAACATAAAACATTATCTTTTAAATAACATAACATTTCATTGAGATGCCAGTGTCTTCAATTTTCATGCCATGTGCTTCCCCTCAAGCGAGCTGCCTCATTCTACTCACCTGCGTGCATATTAAAAGTCAGCTACGCTGAGTGAGTTCTAGTTAATCATACAACATACAATCTATTCACATACTTGCACACATGCCCGAAGGTGTGTACATCATTCATACTTTACTTTACATGCATAACTATCCATACTACTTAAAGAGCCTTCCGCCCTATAACCTCACAGATATTATAAGGGTCTGGTCCCCAACATCACAGATATTATTAGGGTATGGTCCCTATTCTCACAGATTTTATTAGGGTCTAGTCCGTATCCTCACAGATATTATTAGGGCCTGGTCCCTATTCTCACAGATATTATTAGGGTCTGGTCCCTACCCTTACAGATATTATTAGGGTGTGGTCCCTACCTTCACAGATATTATTAGGGTCTGGTCCCTTTATTTCGTGCAACTGCACATACCTGTCTTTACATACCTTCCTTAATAATACATGCAATATCCGAAGATCGTTTACATACTACCAACATAACATACATAACATACATATATCATTCATACATCATATATATATATATATATCAATCATATATTTAACTACCACCTGAAAGTACATGCAATATCCGAAGATCGTTACGCACCGTAAAGCAATCATCATACATAAATCATACAAGGCATACACTTACCACTTAAGGTAAGTGTACTAACTATCACATCGAGTATGCACACAGCCCCGAAAACATAACAAGGAAGTGGGGCTAGAGACTCACCTGAACACGGTTACGTTCACCGTTAATAGTTATTCCCTTCTTTAGCTGTGCGTGACTAACTGTATAACAATTTCACGTATCAATTATCTATCGCTACCCATATTGTATTTCTAGTTTAATTATAACCCTCAACGAACGGGGGTCCGGGGGCAGCGCCCCTGGAAGCGGGCTTCAAGGGGAGGTAGGCCCTACCGGGGTCCAAGGGGCAGAGCCCTTGGCAGCACCCCTGTCTTAACACATTTTCTAGTAGGATTTCATGATAGTATTTTATTGTTAACCTCTTAATCCTTTAAGGTATCTTCCATAAATTAATAAAGTCCAAGGGCTATTTTGTAAATAAATCATTCTTTCTCTAAGTCCAGGGACTGTTTTGTCATTTCATTAAACTTCTAGTTCGTTACTTGGTTCTTTAACGAATTGGTTTGTCATAACGAACTGGTCCTTGTAACGAATCAGTCGATATAACGAAGCAGTCCATGTAACGAATTGGACCTTCTAATTCGTTATCTCTGATAACGAATGGTTATAGTGAATCGGGAGTAATTCATTATCTTTTCCATAGCGAACTGGGATACAAACTAAGGCTAGTTCGTTAAGCTTCCATTAACGAATCGCTTGACGAATCACCCCTAGTTAGTTAACTCCCCGTTAACGAATTAGGATTAGGTCAGAGAATATCTGACATTCTCTGGCATGTCATTAACCTCGTACACCATTTTCCGTCGCCGGAAAACCGCGACTTTGCTGGAAAAACGAGATCTCACTCGTTTTCCACTGTTTTTCACCGTTTTTCATCCCGTTCGATCCAGATATGAGCTAGGGTAACCCCTAAGCTCATCTTAGGTTCGGTTTAGACCCGATTCCACCCGGATCCCGTGACTTTAAAGGTTTAACGGTGTCGGCTCGTCGTTTCGTGACTAAATCTAACGGATTTGAGTTCATACAACATCATACTATCATTACCTTGGATCGGGATCGGTTTTCTATCTTGGTTCTAGCCAATGAGAGAAATTATAAAGAGAGCTTAAGTGTGTGTTTTGGTGGTGTATGGAATATGTGTAAATGAATGATAAATGTGTAATTAAGGTTTATATAATTATGGATCATTGGCTTAAGCCCATGGTCTTTTCCTCTTTCCTTCCTAACCCAAGTCCATAACCCACATCCATTTAACCCAACTTTAGCCCGAATCATAATAACTCATATTTTAATTTTATTAACCGAACTAGAAAAACGGGATGTTACATGCATACCTCAAATACGTGTAAATATGGTATGCGAATAATCTAAAGTGAATGTAAGAGCGTTAATCCACGATAATACATATGTTGGTTAACTAACTGAATTAGCATAACTGTAAACAGAATTGTATTGTATTCTCCTTATATTCGTTGTAATCAACAATTTGATCAATTAGTAAGGATCATATTACTTACGAATTCTATCAAACAGTACTAGTGAATTGTAAATGAAATCAAACTTTAAATGTGCTTAGGCTGATTCTTGATTTTGCTTTGATTGAAACCCAGTGAATCTCCTATTTTGGTTGTAATTCCATGAATTATATTTTATCTGGAATAAAAAATTATTTGAATTTTTAATAGATATGTCATTATTGAAGCATCTTTCTTCTCTGTCATACTGTGAGTTCATTAGATTTACGAAACAAAATACGAATAATGACTGAATATGAGTGGTAAAGTTTTAGAAAATTTGTTTATTACCTGTTTGCCTTTTGTATTGATGAAAACCGTAATTTCAAGTAAAATAACAGTAAAAACAATACTAAAATGAAAATAAGAGTAAAGATGATATTTTTAAATTGTGTTTAATAAAGTGGTTAAATATTATATTTTTAAATTTCCGTTGGATATATATAAAATAAATCTCTTCTATTAAGAAGATATATATATATATATATATATATATATATATATATATATTTAAATACTATTAAAGCAATACAATGTGGACACATGGTCTTCTTCTAGGCTGTCTACATGTGCAATCCAGTCAGCATGTTTCCATTATCATGTGCTCTAATAGTCTGCCATGTGTCCTGTTCTCCAAACACCCAAACAAACAAAACTCGGTCTATTTTTCATATCCAATAACCAATTCCACCACTGATTTTCTCTCTAACCTCCCGATGAATAAACAAACCCTAATTCCGCCGCTCAGATCCATAACCAATTCTACCACTGATTTTGTAAGGCCTCGTTCCCGGTAGCCCTACTTTGGCGTCGGATTTACTCATAAACGTAGTTCTTACAATCAGAGTTAATTAAAACTTTCGCGGAAACGTCAACTTAAAGCATTCGTTATTTACTTTGATACCATAACACAAAACATTATATTTAATACATTGTTTCTTCCATCTTCAGATGCCAGCCATTCAATCCATGCCATGTGCCATCCTTATGATAACTCTTTGGTCGAATCACCGGCGTGCATACTAAAAGTCAGCTACGCTGAGTGAGTTCTAGTTAATCAAGCAACTTATCATACAACCACTACATGCATAATATACGTATCCGGAGACACATAGCCCACTATCTGACCTGCTCACCTTACCTCTTAACCTCTTATTTACCCCTACAACTTAGCCACTTTAATAACGATTAACGTTATGCCACTTTGCCACTTTAATAACGAATAACGTTATGCCACTTTGCCACTTTAACACTCTTACTAGACCCCTATCCACTTCTATCACACTCTACTTCTACTTGTCTACAACACACTCTATATCATTACATCATTTACATAATAACCAAGTTACATCACAACATTTGCACACACTATTAACCACTTGGGGATCATTCCCGAATGACGGTACGCGCAATATCCGAAGATCGTTCGCACACCGACTAACGTTACCTTCCATGTCTACACGTGCAATATCCGAAGATCATTCACGTATCGACAGACATCCATTCATAACATATATAAATATATCACATCAAACATTATAGCATATACTTAACATTTAAGGTAAGTGTATTCACACTCCACATCGAGTATACACACAACCCCGAAAACATAACAAGGAAATGGGGCTAGAAACTCAACTGAACTTGGTTACTTCTTCCGTCAATGATTATTCCTTCTTGAGCTGTGCGCGACTAACTGTTTAATAATTGAAATATTAATTACTACTCTAGCCATTCTCATTACTACTTAACTAGCCTTACGTGTCTAAGCCGGTTTTACTTCATTGAATCATTACCCGGTTGGTTAATCGTTACTCGTTACCTTTAAAGGTGTCTTTCAAAAATTATAAAAGTCCAAGGGCCAATATGTAATTATCATTCTTGTCTAAGTCCAGGGGCCATTCTGTCATTCTATTAAACGTCTTGTTCGTTACTTGGTCCTTAACGAATTGGGGTTCGTTCGTTACTTCAGTATCCCATAACGAATTGGCAAATTCGTTACTTTATAACGAATCGTCCTTTATAGAGAACTGAACCCTCTAACGAATTGGACCTAGTAGATAATCGAACCTTTATAACGAACTGGTCCCTTAACGAACGGGACCCCTCTGTAACGAATTGAACCATAACGAACTGGGGGTTCGTTCGTCAGTTCTCCCTTAACGAAGTACTTAACAAATTGGGTTTAATTCGTTATTCATTCCTTAACGAATCAGAGTTAGTTCGCCATTCCTTCATTGACGAATCAGTTCACAAACTAAGGCTAGTTCGTCAAACCTCCGTTAACGAATTACCTTTAATTCGTTAGTTTCACATAGCAAATTAGGGTTAGGTCAGAATGACAGAACATTCTCTTACATCCTCGTACCCACATCTCCGGCGCCGCCATTGCCGGAATAGCGGGATCTCGCCGGAAAAGCGATATCTCGCTTATTTCACCACCATTTCCATCGTTTTTGTCCCGTTTGATCCAGATCTGAGCTAGGGTGACCCCTAAGCTCATCTTAGGTTCGGTTTATACCTGATTCCATCTGGATCTCATAACTTTAACGGTTTAAGGTGTTGGCTTGTCGTTTCACGACTAGATCTAACGGGTTTGGATCTCTACAATATCATACTATCATTACCTCAGGTTGGAAATTGATTCTCTTCTTCTTCTTCTTGGTTTCGGCTAGAGAGAGAGTAGGATGAGAGAGAGCTAAGTGTGTATTTTAGGTGGTGTATGGAATGGAATGGAAATGAATGGATTAAGGTAAAATTATGGTTTATATAATATGGATCATGGGCTTAAGCCCATTATCTCTTCCTTCTTTCCCAAGTCCATAACCCATACACATTACCTAACACTAGCCCGACCCATACTAACTCCTACTTTATTTATTATTTCTCCGCTAACCCGAGTAAACTTTCTCACCAACAATAACTAATGTAATTAATATTATTTTAGAAATTTCGTCATGTTACAGATTTTCTCTCTAACCTCTCGATGAATATACGAACCCTAATTTCATCGCTTAGATCCAACACCGAACCTCTACAGTGCTTACCAACAATATGAACCCTAATTCCGCCGATCGGAATCGAACCGATTGGAGACATCAATAACCTTGAAGTGAAGAAACCGATGGTTCGATTCCGAAGCTAAACTGATCTTATAATGTTTATATTTTTCAATTATTGATGATTATAACAGATCGATTCTTCGATGAATATATTAAAGGTAATTAACAATCCATTGTTGCACATACAGTTAGTTTGTTATTTTTATAATTTACACTCTTTATGTTTAACATCCAATGAATCTATTTCGGCCAATTTCTAATACTGATATTTTATGTTTTCTGATTTTTCTAGACAATTTCTTTTTATTTTGTTTAGTGAATATTAAGAAGTTTATATCCATCTAATTTATGAATTTATTTCAGTCCAATTTTTATTTTGTTTTTGTTTTCTTTGTCCAATTCTTAAATTTTCCGGCTAAACTGTTCTTATTGTTTTGTTTTCTAAATATGTATACCTGAATTTCCCTCCAATTTGTTTTTGTTTCCGGCCAATTTTGATTCAGTTTAAACAAAAAACAGAAAGTTTGAATTTTGTTACATATATGATATTGATCTTTAATGTAATCTAGAAATATTAATTATAAAGTTTCTAATTTTTTATTAATATTTACTGAATTATAAATTTAGTAAGTTTACTAAATCATAATAGTGATTTTTAAAATTAAACAAAAAATTATTATATTGATTTTCCAAATATAATCTATTTTAGAAGTTTCTAAAAATATTAATCTACATTAACTTAATTAGTTATTATGATAGAATTTTATAATTTAATAATAATAATTGACATTTTTACAATAATTTGAAATTCAAATATATTTTAAAGTTTGACTATAATAATGATAATTAAGGAAAGAATTTATGTTTTTTATTATTGTTATTATTATTTCATTAATAAATTAAGCAACGTATTATTATTAAATATTAACTGATTTTCATTAACCTTAAATATTGAAATATAAAATTATTATATAATAATACATTCTAAATATACATTTTGAATATAATCATATTTTAGGAAAAAATCATTTACGATAAACCGCTTTAATTATATTCAAACTTATGTTTAGAAAGTTTCTATACATTATACGTTTACCAAAATATATATTCTCTACATCCTACTATATAATATATAACTAATCACATAATCCTTTATCATGCTTTTCATAATCATATATTCTGCAACAATGTAAGCTCCTACCATTTTCATACTTTTAATAATTGTTTTTATGTTTCAAATATTATTAGTTAACTGTTTTATATTTTAAATGTATTCATAGTACAATGAAAGGTCAAAACTTTACCATGCTAAATGAAATCGTTGTTCTCAAAACATCACCATCAACTCTTAAGGTTAGAGTTCTAAGACTTTGGAGCATCAAAGATAACAAAAATGTTAACGAGGATTTTTTGATCGAGATGGTGCTAATGGATGAAGATGTAAGTATCTATTTATGAATCTGTATATATGTTATAGATTCTACATTTTTTATTTCTTAATTATTTATTGAGTTGTAATTCTCATATATATTTTATTCTCTAATGACATGAGAATCGAATCCAATCCACCGTTTACAAACATGACATCTTTCGTTTCAAAAGATTCTTGAAGGGAAGCTCTACTCTGACTATTGTTAATCCTAGCGTTGGTCTAAATGGATCCAACTACCGAGTGATTGACTGTTCCAACAAATTGGTGTTGGGACCAAACACACATGTCAATCCATGTCAAGAGTTTGAAGGTCGCATGTTTGGTTTCAAAATGATTTCATTCAATAATCAATAAAGATATTTATTTGAAATCCAAATTTGGTATAATTCAATTTTAATTCAAATAAATTATTTTTTAATTTTATCTTTAGATTTCCATTAAATCTGTTTGTTAATTATTTATTTTATTTTCTTTGTGTAAGATACTATTGGTCACGTGGTTCATGTGTTCAAGAACAATGCTTCAAACGTCAAGGACAAAAACAAGCGTACAATGGAGATATGTGATTTAAGGTACGTCTATTTACACTACCATTTGGTGACATAATTTAGTTAATATACTTTATACTTTATATTGTATTTAACACTTCTTTCATTTCAGTGGAAATTGTGTATATCTCACACTATGGGATCATTATGCATCTGAGCTCTCTAAATATGTCATTTAACATTTTGATGAAGCCCATGCCATTATTGTACTGCAATTTGGTAGGGTTAAGTATTACACCGGTTCTGATTGTAAAGGTAACTATATCTACTGTTTTGAAATTACTTGAGTCTTAAATTTATTAACTTAAACAAATGTTTCCTTGAATAATGTTCATTTTTGTTAGAGAAAGTGTATGTGTCGAATTCTTTTGGATCTAATGTTAGTCGTTTCTTTATAAACGACTTTTTATTTGAAATAGAAGAATACAAAAACAGGGTATATTATTAAACCAATCATTATTGCTTTAGTTAATAGATTTTGTTATTTAAATTTTAGATTATCTTACTGTTGCTAAATTTCTAAATTTTAAATTTTGTAGTTTGTTGGGTTTGCTAAATGACAATGATGTTGTTGTTCGTAAACCGATTCTGGTGAAGTTGTTGTCGCCTGTTGATGATGAGTTTTTGAAAGCAACATATTTTTTTAACATTTGTGATATTTGTACCATTATATTTGTAAGTTAATTAATTATTACACTCTTTACGGTATCCTAATTAGCTTTGAATACTAATTCATATTGATTAAGTGTTTTTTACTTTCTTGCAGTCTAAAAGTATCATTATCCTTGGTACAATTAAGGTCATCTGTCCAGATACGGAATGGTATTACATTGGCTGTAATACTTGTAGCCGTAAGCTCATGGAAATTAATGGTGAAGGGGGAAAGGAATATGAATGCAAAAGAGAAAGATGCAATGTGTTAGCTGTTCTCCCTACACCTAGGTATTTATTGAATACAATTTCAAATGTTTAATTTGTCCATTGTAGAAATATATGTTTTTCTTGCTATTAACCTATTTTTAAAACTTATTTAGGTTCAAGATCAAGATAAGGGTGCAGGATTCCACTGAAGTTGTGTCGTTGACTCTCTTTGATAAAGATGCTAAAATGCTGACTAACAAAAAAGCAAGTGAATTGATTGATTCTCAAAATGAGGTTTGTTTTCAATTAGTTTAGTTTATTTATACATCATTTCATTATATTGTTAGGTTTAACAATGATTAATATTACAATAGAAACTCTATAAAATAATACACTTGGGACCACCAAAATTTATTAATTAAAAGAGTTATTAATTAATCGATAAATTAATAATTATTAATTTATATATTAATTAATATTTTATTAATTTATAGTTCTACAATGGATCCCCCTTCGCGAAATGAAGCTATTAAAGCGGCAATCACATTGAACAATTTCTTGTTGATCTATGAGAAAACAACACCAGAAGTTCTTACCATGCTAAGGAAAATTAGAGACTAGATTCAAGGTGAAATTGATTATAACAAAAAACAAAGGACAATTGAGTCATTTTTCAAGCAACCTTCATAAATCATTCATGTAATATGCTATATATAAGGAATTATTAATTTATATTTTATATGGGGTCTAACAAATTATCAAAAATGTATTATCTTATAATTTTAGCGAATTATTAATTTAGCACCCTATCCCCGAGTTGGGACCGACAAAAAATATTATCTTAGAGAGTTTATTAAATAATCGAGTATTAATTTATCGAGTTTCTACTCTATATTTGTTTGTCATCTTATTTTATTACAGAATAAGCTTGAAACTGGTGGATTCTCAAATGAGTTCGATTGTTTTTTAGAAAAGAAATTCGCTTTTAAGGTCAATGTGGCAGACTTCAACTTTAGAAACAATGTCAAATACTATGGTATAAACAAACTTACAGATGACATTAATATTATCACTGAACTACAGAAAAGGCAGAATAGTCGTTTGGTAGATATCTAATATTAACATTATTTTATAACTAATGTTATTTTATAATTAATTCAATTAACATATGTTTATGTTCCAATTTATATTTTCAGCATTCGGATTCTAATTCTGTTACATTGGGAGCATCTATTTCTGAATTACAGTCACCCGGTTCGGTTTTCATTAAGGTATAAATATTTGTTTAATATAAATTTTAAACTTATAAATATAGGTAACATAAAGATATGTAACATGATTTTGTGTTTGCGGTTACTTTTTAATAACAGCTTTATGATATTGGAGATAATCAAACTCCAAGTTCAAATGTTGATGCTCAGGCTGTGGCAAATGATACAAAAGAAATGTCAATGTCTTCTGACGATAAACTTAAGAGAAAACTGGTGGAAGTTTTTGAAGTTGACGATGATACTAGCATGTCGGCTACTAAGTTTAAATCTAAGACTATAGAAGAGATGGGGACCACCAGTGAATCATGTGATGATGTAACACTTTTAACGCCTAAAGTGGAGAAGGAATCTAAGTGAACAATTTAGTTTTTTTCGGTTTACAGTTATGTTAAGTCTTTTTGGGAGTTTTTTGATATTTTATGTTTGGTTTTTTTCATTTGTTTTTTTGAACGATTATTCTTGAATCTTGGTAGTTTTGAACAATTTATCCTTATTTGGATGTTTGGTTATATTTATGTTTTGACTTAATTTGAATTAATTATTTTTTGGTTGTTTGGTCTATATATAAATCTATTAACAAAATAACCTGCCATGCAAATAATCTTTGGGTGTGAAACAAGTCCAGTGGATATTAGTTTGATTAACATGTTTTTTATGTTTGTTGTATATCTTTAATCTTTATGAATCTAAATTTCAAACCTTTTCTTATATCTGAATATATTATAGTTGATTATATCTATATCCTAATATATTTTGTATGCATTATATAACTTATCAATTTACTATATTAAAAAATAAAATTAAAATTAGGGCTAAAGTTCATAAATAGTCTACAATATATAGGGTAAATGATGAGTTTTCTTGATTGTAATAAACCGGCATTCTCCATTTTAATTAAAAAAAAATCAGTTTTGAAGATCAACATACATACCATAACTTCTTCCATCAATACCTATCTTGTCTTCCATTTCTTAAACTATGGCCACAATTGTTACATGGAAATTTTCATCCGATTTTAATAACTATCACTTTGTTCTTAGCGATCTGTCAATAATCCACAAGGATTCTATTGAGCATGTTATGTCTTTTAGTGTAACATCCCGAAAATTCTAGAATAATTTTTAGTGTAATGCCTGCGTCGGGTGAATTATTTTAGTTAGTGGGATAATGATAATAACATGATAATAAAGCTTATAGAATTAAAGATGGACCAAAAAGGAAAGATGGGCCTTAGGTCCATGGGCTTAAGGGAGTATAAAAACCCCTTAAACCCTAATCCTTTCCATTTTTATCACTACACCATAGCCTACACCTTGATAAACACACAAACACCATCCTATAACCCGAGCCAAGATTCGAAGGTGGAAACCCAAACTCGTTGGTGCTAGATCGTCGTGAAGAACCAAAACAACATCAAGGCTTAACCGTGTTCATAAACCGACTCGTTTAAGGTACGTTTATAACTAGAAATCATTCCTTTAGATCCGGATTCATTTAGGTAGTCTTGGATCTGTGTATATATGATAAAAACGAACCTAACGAAGCTAAACTTACTGAAATTGATTACAGTTTGATAAGCTAATTGTTTTATGAAGACCCATAACATATATACATAAATCGCAGCCTGTAAACCCGATGTTTTGAACGACTGAATGGTTAGGGTTTGTAGGCGCTGCTTAGACGATTCAAATGATACCTAAATCATGATTTTTCGTTAAGAAATGAAGGTTTAAACGCAGATCTAATATAGTTTGACTGTTGGGTGTTCTTGACGATTTTGACTTTGACCCTAAGTCAAAGTCTGGATAAGAACAGAGATGATTCGTTATGATTGACCAATTCGTTACACGTTCATAATGAATGGGACCCAATTCATGAGACTTGATAACAAATGAGCTCTTAGTTCGTTATCTATCCATTCTTTAGATAAGATAACGAATCTGGTAATTCGTTATATGCTCAGTCGCTATGCAAGTAACGAATCAGATGATGTTCAGATAGCGAATTAGCATAACGAATCAAGTAATGAATCAGGTGATTCGTTACTTGCCAATTCGTTATGTGAGGATAACGAACCAGACGGCGAATCAAGTTATGATGAGATAACGAATTAGAATAGCGAATTAGACCACGAATCAGGATTAATTCGTTATAGAGATTTAGTTAGCGAATTAGAAAAATAATTCAAAATCCAAATGAAAAATGTGTTATGATATTTAATAATTCAAAATCCAAATTTTTCCAAGCTGACCTGGCAGCTTAACCCCAGCCAGGGGCTCTGCCCCTTGGACCCTGCTAAGGGCTGCCGTCCCTAGAACCCCGCTGCCAGGGGCGCTGCCCCCGGACCCCCGTTCATTGTGGGCTATTGTTATACTAGAAACGTGATATGTGTAGTGATAGTTAATCGTTACGTGTAATTGTTATACAGTTAGCCATACACACCGCTTGGAAGGAGTAACCATCAATAGTGAACGTAACCGAGTTCAGGTGAGTTTCTAGCCCCATTCCTTGTTATGTTTTCGGGGCTGTGTGCATATTCGATGTGATAGTTAATACACTTACCCTAAATTGGTAAGTGTATGCCATGTATGATTTATATGTTATCTATATATGTCTTGGATGAGAATGAAAGCTTGTCAGTACGTGAACGATCTTCGGATATTGCACGTACTGTCATGTTATAAAAATAGATTTGAATATTTTATGTAATGTAAAGATGATTGCTTGTCGGTATGTGAACGATCTTCGGATATTGCACGTACTGTCATGTTATAAATATAGATTTGAATATTGTATGTAATGTAAAGATGATTGCTTGTCGGTACGTGAACGATCTTTGGATATTGCACGTACTGTCATGTTATAAATATAGATTTGAATATTGTATGTAATGTAAAGATGATTGCTTTTCGGTGCGTGAACGATCTTCGGATATTGCATGTATTGCCAAGTATAGTGATTGTCTCCTTATATGGATATTAAATAATAAGTGATGTACATAGTTCCTTCTACGGATAATATATATTGAGTGTTCCTTCTATGGAAAGCACAGTGTTCCTTTAATGGAAAGCATAGTGTTCCTTTAATGGAAAGTACAGTGTTCCTTTAATAGAAATCATAGTGTTCCTTTAATGAAAAGCATAGTGTTCCTTCTATGGAAATATATAGGATGTTCCTTCTATGGAAGTATATAGAGCGTCCTTCTACGGATAATTTATACAGAGTTTCCTTCTATGGAAAATATATATATAACATGGGCAATAGCCATGGTTCTTTTAATAGATATTATGTGATGTTCCTCTTATGGATATTTATACAGGGTTAAGATATATATGTATGTAAGATATATGTATGTATTGTATGTCGCCTGATTAACTAGAACTCACTCAGCGTAGCTGACTTTTAGTATGCACGCAGGTGAATATGATTAAAGAGCTAGCATGAGGTTGGCACATGGCATGGATTGAGCGGCTGGCATAAGAAGATGAAAGAAATGGTGTTTTATGTATGATGTTTATTATCATGGTTTTAAGGAAAAGATTTAATGTTTTGTAATGAATGATTTAAGTTAACGTTTCCGCGAAAGTTTTAATAAACTCTGATTTGTAGAACTGTGTTTATGAGTAAATCCAACGCTAAAGTAGGGCTACCGGGTTCGGGGCCTTACATTTAATATTCTGTTTAAGTACCAAATACGGAACATTGGTACTCAAAAACAAGTTCAACCCGATGAAGAGAAAGCACTACTTAATGTTATTCATGAAAATATTCAACAACATGAGCAACAACTACTTCCGATGGTTAATGTTAGTGAGTGGTTTTATTATCTTTTGCAAAATAATGTGGTTATAAAGTATGTGAATGGGCAACAAAGGATTGTTAAACCTAAATCAATATTGCAATCCACTGATGTTTATTTTTTAAGAGATTTGGATCACTTGAAGCTTTCTAATGTGAGAAAACAAAGGGCACATTTCGATTTGAAGAATGAGGTCAGTGAGAAGGTTAACTGGTTGTTAGAGTGTCAAAACTATGAATCCGATTTTGATGATATTTAAAGCTCTTTGGATCCTGATTCGGAAGTTTAAGGTAACACATATGAAATATGTACTTATTTATTTGATAAGTCCAAAGTTAGACTTTATTGTTGACTTTGTTTTGGTTGTTTATGTTATTAGTTTACTTTTAAATTACAAACTTTAAAAAAGTACAATACACTGGTATAATCGTTTATTTTTGTTTGTCTGGTTGTCATGACAGTTAGCTTTTTTTGGTGGATTTTGGTTCAAGGTGATGGTTGGTAAACAAAACTTCAACATGTTTATATATTATTTTAGAATATCCTTTTTATGTTAATATTTAGTTTGTGTTACATTAACAAATTTTGTTATTTACTTTAACATAATTAGGTAGATATTTAACTATCATACATTCATTATGATATAAGTTAACATTTTTATTTAATACTTAATTACTTTCCATGGTTTGTTTTGTATTTTCAGGTGGTTTGGGCGGATGATTTACGTGAAGGAGGGAAATTTTCAAGATCATCCTTCTGAATTCATGTTAATATACAATGTTTTAATGTTTTTGATAAAACATTCAAGTTTGTGTATCTATCAACTTATTATGTAGACAATGTTATTTACTACTTTTTTATTTGTGCTACTTGAATGTTCATATATGGTTATATATTTATGATATTGTATGGTTGTTTATATACATTTCTTACTTATCTAATGTCAACCCTTGTGTAAACTGGTACTTTATTTGAGTTAATGTTTGTTTGTTTGGTCTATATATAATCTATTAATTTGTAATATGTCATGCAAGTAATCTTTTAATGTGAAACAAATTTGTTTTATATTTGAAACATATTTTCATTTACAATTACCTTTTATTTTTATAATATGAAAAGGCTTTTTGTCATTATTTTTAAATAAATTAGTTTTTGCTTTTCAACTTTTGTTTTTTCTAACACCTTTTTAATATAACAATAATGTCTAATTTTCTATACAATTCTTTTCTTTTAATATTGTTTTTACAAATATATAGTTTTTTTAAAAATATTTTGGATAATAAATTACTAAATGTCAGACCTTAATAAAAATCGGATTCCATTAAGTATGTTTAACATATATTTATGAATATCTTTATCAAATATTTATTTTAGATTGTAATTTGGTAACAAAACACTAATAGAATTTAATAATTGACTTATATATCTTTGTTAAAGATTTTGCCTAATTTTATATATTTGTAATAAGATCCAATATACTAAGCCCATTCATTCAGGCCCATACAAATATTTTCTTTTCACAATTTTAAAATTAACGACTCTTCGTTTATTATTGTTAATTATCATAAAAAATAATATCACTTCGATTTTTCAGGATTTTCCGGCCATTGGAATAGAAGATTCACTCCACGATTAGAAGACCTTCTTCCTGTTTTATATCGATCTCAATCGATGGAGAATGTAAGTACTATTTTGTGAAATAATTTAATTTAGTTAATACTCTTAATTAAAACTGTTCTAATCTTTATAGCCCTAATTGATATTAACCGAAGATGATTTTTAGTCATAATCTATAATTTTGTTGTTTAGGGTTTAGTTATAATATCAAGCTGTTTATTTAGTTCGTATTCAACTAAATAATTACCTGATTATAGTCTTTGTGCATGCTTGAGGGTGTTAACTGTAATATTTTTATTATTAAACATCGATCATTGTTTTATCAGTTTGGTAATAAGAAGTTACTGGTTTTTGATTCTTAAGTTATTATTGTTATGTGTTAATGGTTTTGTTTTATTAAGATTTTGGCATACACATGTTTGTATAGGGCTAATTATTATATGAACATAATCATATAATTATAATAAACAGTATATGTATATATAATTACAAAAATAAGATATCAATTAGTGTTCTTATAATTTTTTATTAATTTATATTAAATTTGAACAAAACAGGTTGTTATTCCTATGGTTTGCATTTTCTATGACAATTTCAACGGAGAGACGGTATGTATCATAAACTCTTTCAGTTATGTTTCAATTCTTTCATTATACTTTACCTACCACATCATATTCATTTCAGATACTTCCAGCTGATTTTTGTCAAGGAATTTTTGAGCCAGGTGCTAATATGCACCCGGTTGTTTTATATCACAAAGACAAAGATTGGTTTATTCAAGTTGAATTCACAAACGGAGGTTATGTTTTCAAAATGACTGGTCTCAATTTTTTGAAGACAATCGTTTGATGTTTGGAGATGTCTTGGTTTTTTCTCCAATGAACGAAAATGAATGGACATTTGTTTACGTTAGAGATAATCCAGTTCATGAAGACATGGTTGTTGACGCTGTGTTGCGTTACCCTACTCTTAAATATCTTGTATGCAACGGTGTAAACGTTTTTATTAAATATTGAACAATCCGTTTAGTCAATTTTAAAATGTTTATTTTTCTTATAATATTTTATTTGTTATTTTTTTAATTTTTTGTAGCCACTGAGAGATGATCAGGTTAAAAGATACTTTAGTTTACAGCCAGGACAATATGATGAAATCATCGCTCAGTCTGTTGACAGATTTAAATGGGACCTATACATTCAGCTCGTCAAACTGACTACTCCGAGATTTGCTTTTACTAGTATGTGGGAAGACCTGTCCGCGCATTGTAAGCTTGTTGTTAATGATTATTTGGTGTTTCAACGTCTTCAATGTACGTGGACATTCAGAATGTATGTTTTTTATAGCCGTGGTATCAAAGGTGTAAATTTTAATGATGATTTGGTATACACCGGTCCACATGTCCATCCCGAACTCGGTTATGTTCCAATGGTTATTGAGATGAAAGTGATGACGAATCTGAACAAGACAACCAGCTTGAAGGTATTTCTTTCAAATTGTTTTATCTTATATATTTTTTTACACTTTATATTATTAATAACTTTATATTTGAGCATGTGAAAACCATCTATGAACTTATTGTGAGATGGAAACCGAACTAAACCGACTTTCACTCGCTTAAGACACACAAGTGTGTTTTTACCTATCAAGACTTGTATATTTCTATAAAACTACTTTATAAACTGTTTTTAATTATTTTCTTAATTAGTTGGAAATGTTGAATCCAATTTGATCTAATAACAAAGTTTGGACCGACAAAACCGAACACTCGCTTAACGTGCGTTGTTAGTTCTAAAAAAATAGAACTACATACTTGGTTAAGTCTTATTAAGTTTTATTGAGTTATCTCATAATATTCATTATTTTGGAAAGTTGACTTTGGGTTTGACCAAATATCAAGACCCGAAGCAACAACCCGAACACTCTTTAAAACCCGTTTTAGTATCTTTATTCCAAAGGGACTTGCATTCTTGCATTTTACCCACCTTATTACTTAACATAGGTTGAGTAAATATTAAGGTAAGATACTTTAAGCCGGTTTCGAGCAAACTTACATTTTAAAGGGTTATTACAATAATTCTTAAATAGTAACATTTTAAACCTTGAACTTTAAATTGTTTACTTTTCTCAACATGTATTTTATTAAAGGAATCTCAAGACAACCTTCCTTATTCAAGACTTTCTTTTATTTAGGTTTCGTTCGTTAAACCAGTCGTTCCGGTTAACTTCAAATCATCCATCTTTCAAGTTTATTACTTGAATGTGAGTACTTTCATACCCCATTTTCCATCTTTCGTTTTTGGGATGACATGCATACTTATTCAAACTAAATGCTTTATACTTGGGTCTTAAACCACAAACATTATTGTATACTTTATTTAAATAAATCCTCGATTTGGTGTTCTATGCTTACATGATTATACGCTTATGTGTTTACCGCTTTTGGTTGGAAAAACTATAAAATCCTAGTCTATTTGGCAACCCCTTATAGTAAGGTGTCGTTAATATATTCTTATTAACGGTAACTATAAATCCTAGACTATTTGGCATCCCCTTATAGCTAGGCGTCGCTAACGTAATTCTATTAGCGATTTTATCTTTTTATCCAAATTATTGCTATTATTTATTGTTTCGTATACAAGTTGTGGCATTTTCTTATTATATACATACTTTTTCAAAACTATGAATTGCTCACCAACATGTGTGTTGATAAACTTTATTTTATGAAATGTTACAGGTTTGCATTTACATTGATTTGGGATATTAGAAAAAAATGAACAATATTTAACTTGCTATATTTTGTTATATTTTGTTGTGACTATCTTATGAATATTGTTATGTGACATTTTCGATGTTGTGAAATGAAATGAGTTTGTTAAATATTGTCGCTTTAAATAGTGTCATGCGCTTATGGGCAATCATTACACCCCGGCATGTTCCGCCGTCTTTGGTCGGGGTGTGACATAATGTAACATTCGTTACATTTCAAACCCGACCCATTTTAAATTTTCGGTTTTGTTTTATTTAAATTTATATATTTTTATAATATTATTAATTAATCTCAATTTTCGTTTCATGTATTTTATGTGATCATTTCTATGCAATTATACTTTTCACCACCCTTGTAGTATTGAATACTCATTTAAAACATTCATAAACAAGATAATTTATTCATGAACTTTACCCATGCAAATCACTAGAACAAATCTTGGATTATTATTATTACTATCTTTTTCATATGTTATTTTTTAACTAATAAAAATAAACCAATGAATGTTTTAATTAAATAAAATTTATTAAAAGAGGTAAACACTTGAAAACCTTTTAAACCCTTTTAATTTTTATCTTTAATTATATTAAATATGATTAATTTTCATAAATTATGTAAGACATAACAATTCTATATTTTCACTATAAATGGAGGACTAATCATCCATTATTTTCACGCCTCAATGCACTCTTTTCTTAAGATTGAAAGCAATAACAAGTAAGTTTTATAGTTTCATGCACTTTACCGTTTTTGTTTTGATTTTATGTTAAATATTCATAATTTGTTCTTCATGGCCATGATACTTTTATAATAAAAATATTTTATTTTGGTTTTAAGAATCACTATGATCATGGATATCCAAGATAAACACTTTGATTTTCTAAATATTATATCTAAACTAGTTATTTTGCAAGAACAAATATAGATATTATCTAGATGTTATTATCCGTTGATCATCATAAATTTATAAACCTTTTCTTTTAAATATGATGATATATACAAAATTGTTTTAATTAAATATTTCTTATAATAGAACTAATATACTTGATTTCTCTAAATAATTAATTGAGTAAATTAATTATTGTTTATTTTATTTCAACTTAAACTAATATCTATAATTTCTTTAAAATAATTCAAGCGAAACATAAAAGTTAATTTTAAATTAATTAATTATGTTACTAGAATAAAATAAACGTTTAATCATAAATTTTTATTAATATTGTTATTTAATCTTATATTAATTAGTTAAAACTATTCATCTACAAATCATTTTTCAACTAATAAACATCAAACGATTTTGTAACATCCCAAAATTTCTAAGAATAGTATTTAATATATTATTTAATTATGGTGGAAAAGTTTACTTGAGTTAGTAGAGAAATAATAAAATAATAAAGATGGAAGGATAAGTAGGCTAATTAGATGTAATTAATTATGGACCAAAAAGGAAAGATGGGCCTAAGGTCCATGGGTTTAAGGGAGTATAAATACCCCTAAAAACCATAATCTTTTCCATTTTCATACATCTCTAAACCATAGCCTACCCCATCAAAAACACACACTTCTCCAATTCCCGTTTTTGAGAAAACCATCCACAAAGACACAAAGATTCCCGAAGATATAACCAGCATATCGGTATCAAATTTTAACTGAGTGTTCATGGTATACAAATAAATATATCCACCAATTAGATCTTCGATCAGAGGTCGGGACGTTCGGTTTTTATAAGCAAAACCATAACAGCTCAAAAGTGAAGATTCTGGTGACTGTTTAGCTGTTCTGGCGACTGTAGCGGCGTTTCGGCGAAGGAGAGCTGATGGGCTTGTTTATTGGGACAAGACGATTCCGTGGCCACTTGAATCACTCAAATCGTAGTTCGTTTAACATGGTTTTGGGCCTCTCGAGTAATTTCAAACAAAAACCTCAAAGGTACGTGTTTGTTAGAAAGGCTTACTTTTCATGAGTGAATTTACATGAAAATTGGTAGGATGATAGATCGGGTCATGATTATTGATAAAGTAATGAAGTTGATAGTAAACGGGTTATTTGGTTCCTTTCGGGTAAAAGGAGTAGCGTTCGGTTTGAGAAAAGAACGGGTAAAGGAAGTCGGTTTTGCATGAAACTTAGTAGGATAGTAAATCGGACCTTATTATGTAATAAAGTTGCAAATTTGATGATTAAATTGGACTTAATGAACTTATGGTTATGAACATTTCATAAAAGAAACCCTAGATCTAGTTTTGAACATCTTTAGCCCTAAAGGTTCAAACTTTATGGTTGCAAGGGTCAAGTCTTTGCCGGAAATGATCATGGGAGCGTTTATGGGGTAAGGTAATATCATAATAAAGGTTTAAGGGCTGAAACATTAAATGATAGTGGGTTTAAGGACCAAACCCGTAGCCTTTGGCCCATTTGAATACATGTGGCCTTTAGCTCATTCGATTAAAAGTCTTATGTTCGAATACATTAGCTACAATCAAATACATGGTTTCAAATCGATTACAAGGCCTTTATTCGAATACAATGTAGGGTCGATTACACTGACCTTATTCAATTACATTGCTAAATTCGATTACAAGGTTACACTCACATACAACTGATGATTATATTACATTGATGCACAAACATCCATTCGATTACAATAGACAAACCCAATTACAATGAGGACTCGATTACAATGAGGACTCGAATAGAATGATGAAACTCAAATACAATGAATGGTTAGATTACATGACCACACTCGATTACATATAGAGACTCACTTACATGGTTAAACTTGCATACAATATACAAACCCGATTACACTTAGGGAGTTCGAATACATGCATACACTTGCATACTCACATACATTCGAATACACCAAGGTATTCGAATACATGGTATCGTGGATTCTTGCATGATCTTTGAAACCCTTATTATATGAAGCCTAAGCTGAAAAGAAAGATAGAGGGATTAACAAAGAAAGAAAAGAATGATAGAGTAATTGAATGCCAAGTAGTTGAATACATTGGAGTTTAATAACAAAAAATATTAAGTAGATTGTAATCTAAAACAAGAACATTAGAATAGACCAGACTTAGCCATTTTGGCTGAAATATGAATAATGTGAATAGGACATATATTTATATGTGTAATTAATGTACAGTCAGCCGAGCTCAATTAAGAAAGGGAATAACAACAAACGGAGAACGTAACATGATCCAGGTAAGTTTCTAGCCCCACTCCCTTGTTATGTTTTCAGGTCTGTGTGCATACTCATTGTGATTAGTTAATACACTTACCTTAAGTGATAAGTGTATGCCTTGTATGATTATGTATGAATGAATACTTGACGGTGCGTGAACGATCTTCAGATATTGCATGCACCGCCAGGGGTAGTTTAAAGATATGATTGCTATATATGATGTATTAATGGTGTATGTATGTATGAAGGTTATGATTATGAATATATAGACAGGTATTTTATGGCTATATGGAAGAAAGGGAACCGGCCCTAATAATACTCGAGGCAGAAAGGGAACCGCGCCCTAATAATATTCGAGGCAGAAAGGGAACCGAGCCCTAATAATACTCGAGGCAGAAAGGGAACCGAGCTCTAATGATACTCGAGGCTGAACAGGAACCGGGCCCTAATAATACTCGAGGCAGTAGGGTGTAATGCTCTTTAAAATGTAGAATTATGTAAAGTAAGGTTTAATATAAAAGTATGAAAGAAAAGAAAAGAATGAAAGAAAGAAAGAAGGTATGTGGTAATATATGTATGAAAAGAAAAGTAAGCATGTTATTTAATATGTATCTTCGGATGCGTATGTATAAATATGTGAATTATTGTATGTTACCTGGTTAACTAGAACTCACTCAGCGTAGCTGCCTTTTAGTATGCACGCAGGTGAGTAGGATGAGCCAGCTCGCTTGATGAGGACACATGGCATGGAATTGAAGATACTGGCATCTCAAGGAAATGTTATGATGTTTTAAAGACTATGTTTATCCTTAAAGGACTTTGAATGTTTGTTTGAGACAAGATTTGAAAGTTATGTAAAATATTATGGTTGAAATTTTAATATTCCGCAAAATTTTTAGTTAACTCTGATGTTTAGAACGTAGCGTTTATGAGTAAATCCAACGTCCAATGTAGGGCACCGGGACCAGAGCCTTACAAGTTGGTATCATAGCAAAGTTCGAGAGAATTAAGCATCCTACATGCTTAGACTCGAACAGGGAATGAGATTAAAGTAAGAAGAGAAAGAAGATGCCAGTTCATGATAGCCATGTGTCACTCAAGCAAGCTCGATAAAGGTAAAGTACATGATTAATTTCATGTATAATATAAGAATATGTAAGGAAGTTAGCTTAATTGCTATAGAAAGAATGTTTGTATGCTAGCTTAATTGCTAGGAAAAGAATGAGTGTATGCTAGCTTAATTGCTAAGGATAAGAATGTTGGTTATATGTATGTTTACATGATTGTGTGAGAATTAGGAACTAGCACAATTGAAATCATAAAGGGAAGTATGTAGAACCTGAGTAGTAATGTAAAGAGTTAATTACACTTGGCCGATGTCTTTAACTACTTACCTTACGAATCATGTGCTAAATAATGCCTAGAGTGATAACTGTTGTGTTTCCTTAGAGATAAGATAGATGACCGATACAAAGGAGGTCGTACTGGACACTGTGGTAAGACACGTTCCAACCAGACACCCTTTTTGAAGAAGGTGACAAAGTGATATACGAAAGCAGTAGGACTTCAACTTTAGGAAGTAATGAAGAAGGATCACACTTGGAGCTTGTTGTCAAATATTAATGGAGTTTCTAAATTTTTTCGCACTACAATGCCAACATTGTTCGCTGAAGAATCAAAGGCAGCCCGAACTGGGAAGTCTAAGTGGAAGAAACGTGAAAGAAACGGAGATAAGTCAACTAGAATGAGTCAAGAAATGTAGTATGTCTGCAATGGTTAACTCCATAAAGGAACTTGCTAGGATTGTTAATAACAAAGCGAATGCTGATAAAAGCAGAGATGATCGAGAGGGACGGGTGAGTAACAAAGCGAATGCTGATAAAAGCAGAGATGATCGAGAGGGACGGGTGAATGTCAAGGCATCCTAATTAAAAATTAATGAAAGGACGAGACTACATAGTGTAGCGGATATGCAGAAGACGCTAAGAAGAAGGTAGTTGGGTATCTGAGACTTTACGGAATAGACCACTAGAGATACTTTCGTTAAAGTATGAGAATGGTTAAGAATTGTAAAGTAGAACTAGAGGGACGCGATTTCCTTGCTACTCTTTATGATCAACCTTAAGAGACTTCGATGTCGTTTGGGAATGGATTGTTGTTTGAGCTTAAGGCTCATATAACATGTAAGAGTAAGTTGATAAGCTTTAAGTCTTTGGATGGCAGTAGGGTGACGATTTAAATTATTAAGGAAAGTTTAGGGCTTAAATTCATTCCGATGATAAAAGCTGAAGGTTTGTTAAGAGGAGGGTGCAGTGCCTACCTGGCGTATGTTGTCAAAGCTACGGCCGAGACGAAAGAAGTGAAAGATGTTCCTGTAGTGTGTACCTAAGAAGAACGAGGAGTAGAATTCCAGATAGAGTTAATACCATGAGCACATCTTGTCGCAAAAGCACTTTACCACCGGGCGCCATCCAAGATGAAAGAGTTAAGGTCCCAACTACAAGAACTCCTAGACGAAGGCGTTCATGCCGAGTATTTCCCTACGGGGTGTACCCGTGATGTTCGTGAAGGAAAACGACGGAAGTATAAGAATGTGTATAGATTTCTATGAGTTGAACAAGCTTACTATGAAGAGTAGGTATTCATTACCATAAATTGATGATTTGTTGATCAAATGCACGGTGCGAGTCGGTCCTCCTGAAAGAGGCAGACATCCCTAAGAAAACGTTTCATACACAATATAAACACTAAGAGTTCTTGTGATATCGTTGGGATTGAAGGATGCTCCGAAAACATTTATGTTATGATGTATAAGGGTATGTCATCAGATGTTGGACAAATCTGTCATTACCCTTATTGATGATAATCTTGACATATTCAAGGAATAAGTCTGACCATGATGAACACTCGAGAGAAGTGTTGGAGATGTTGAAGAAAGAGTAACTGTATGATAGGTTTTGAAGGAGTACCATTGATACATGTTATAAGAGTGTGGATATCTCTTCAAGCAGAAAGAACAGAATATAAAACGAGAAGATGGGTAAAGCTGATAAAAGAATTGTGATTTAAATCAAGTATTATCATGGTGAGGCTAATGTGGTCGCTGACGGCCGTGAATGTAAAGGAATTATCGCGACAATTAATTCATATGAATTAGTTAGTACTTCGGATTGCATGAGCGAGATCCACGAGGCACGATTAAAAGTTACAAAGGATGAGAGCAAGATGAAAAAGAAATGAATTCTCTAGTTTCATTGAGAATTGAAGGATAATAATTATGATGTGAAAATCAGATTTGGTCGCCTAAGGATTTCACGTCATGGAGATCTTCGAGGCCAAATCCTAGGTGAAGGTTATAAGTCTAGATACTCGGTTTACATCGAAGCATCAAAAGGAAAGATGTCGGTTACAATGAAGGCAGATACTAATGAAAGTGAAACGCTTAAGTAGAATTCAAATGAAGATGAGTCCAGGGTATGTGACAACTAGGGACAGACATGATACTTTGCCTACACAGATAACAACACCCACAAGTGTTACGAATGTGGATCCAGATGTCACACCGCAAGAGGATGCTAGAAACCAAGGACAAAAGATAGAAGACATGCAAGGAAAGTGTAGATATGGTTTAGACTTACGTTTATTTGAATTGAGTCTTAACACGAATGATTAGTGTTGTGGCAGATAATCATGTGATCATGAGAAGGGAGTCGTCTAGAACGATAAAGACAAAATGGTATTGCAAATGCCTATATGAAGGTCAATATATGCTCAGAAAGGAAGTCGGTTAAGACGATTGTTTTTTATATATCAGACGGCCTGATATGCAGCAGCAAACAACAATGGATTCATAGTACAAGGTGAGACTTGATTTGTCAAGAAAGGGAAGATGGATCACCATGGATTTCATGATCAAGCTAATCTTAGACAGCTATAACTCATGAACCCTATGTGTTGATACAGAGCTGAGAATGAAAGAAGGTTTAAATGGTAACTTAAGGAGTTTTCCGACAAGTTATACTATGGATGTGCTCAATAATTGCAAGAAGTGTTCTATCTCAAGAAATAGACAAATGGATTTTAAGAAGTAATCCTTTAGGAGAAACTAGAAAAAATTCCTTTTTGGAATTAATATGTTTTAAACAAGCATAAGGAGATGATGGGGACTTGCAAATTCTGGATAAGGAAACATATCATCGTGTGACACCCGGTAAATTCCCAATCCCTTAAACCAAGTAATCAACCTAAATATTAGGTAATTATGTTATATGCGCCTTGCGCGAGCGCGCCATATTAGAATCAGCGCGTGCATTTGTTATGTGCGCCCTGCGCGAGCGCGCTATGTTAATCAGCGCGTGCATTTGTTATGCGCGCCCTGCGCGAGCGCGCTATGTTAATCAGCGCGTGCATTTGTTATGTGCGCCCTGCGCGAAGCGCGCTATGTTAGTCAGCGCGGGCATGTTATGTGCACCCTGCGCGAGCGCGCCATGATAAGAACCAGCGTGGGCATATGTTATATGCGCCATGTGCGAGTGTATTGGTTTTATGTATCCATAACTTAATGTTGTCTATTTGGTTGACCGTCTCGCATGATGCTAAGGCGGGTGCATCCCAAATCGTTTATGCGCGTGCGGAAAGGGAACTAACCTCCCCGCATGGCGGGAACATTGAGAGCTAGTTTGTCTGAAGCTCCAAGATGGAATTGACTTCAACATAACTGATCACTATGTTGAAATACCAAGGCCACCTGGAGAATCTACAAATGAAACTCAATGTCCCTAACTGCGAGAAGGTTACGCACCTACCCGCAGCAAAGAAATGTCCTTCACGCAGAAAGCTATGCGCACAAAGTAATACGCGCAGAACACTTGGTTTATTCTCCAGATGTAAGGAGATTATTCCCGCCCAAAAAGAAACAGTAGCGTGTTTCAGAGATTTCTACTTTTTACTGTACACTGACAAAAGTGCCTGAAAAAGCACACTGTAACATGAAAAGTCAACTGTCAGCCACCCTACTCCCACCAACCACAGACCTGCATGTCCTGTCCAAATCAAATCAAAATCTTTTATCCACTACTCCACTTTTAAATAAATAATAATAATTTCCATACTTTATCATCATTACACCTAGATATGAAAAGATTACAATCCCCTAAAGCAAGGGATTGTGTTCCCTTGAGTTTGCCTATAAATATGTAACCTAAATTATCACCCAAAACACACTTCAAAGAACTGCAAACTGGCACTAATCATCTCCCAAGCATCCGTTGTTTTCATTTCCGATCCTGTTACTAGACCTTCAATTCCGAGGCCAACACCAAGAAAACCCGAATCTCGATTAATCCCTTAACAAGAACCACAGGTGAGTCTCACAGCCCCTATTTTCACTGTTTTCACTACTTTTAAACTGTTTTCGGGGCGAGGGACACGTACTTAAATAATGTTTTTTCATGGTATACTTACAAGCTATGCAAGCGATTATGTGTTTAAATTATGTTTCATGATGAGCAATGCGAACGGTTATCTATGGTTTTCGATGTATGTGCGCTAGAATTCGAGTAAGTGATCACTTTACCATTGGAACTCTAAGGGTAGGGACTGCTGGTTTGATCCACCCACTCGTAGGGGTCGCACCTCTTTGCATGGACGAGTGCCTAGTATGGTCATGGGGCAGTACTATGGGATTGAGCCCGCTCGTAGGGGTCGCACCTCTTTGCATGGACGAGCGCCTTGTTTTCCGGCACAACGTCCGCGCGTAACCCGCGGGACGGTGTTATTAATTAGCTCGTAGGGGCAACGCCTCTTTGCATGGACGAGCACGGTTTTTCAGAAATGTCCACGCGTAACCCGCGGGACGGCATTACATTATTTAGCTCGTAGTGGCAGCGCCACTTTGCATGGACGAGTACGTTTTCTAGAAACGTTCGCGCGTAACCCGCGGGACGGTATTACTTATTTCGCTCGTAGTGGCAGCGCCACTTACACAGACGAGCACGGTTCCCAGTAATGTTCTCGCGTAGCCCGCGGAACGATTTTTTTTATCAGAAATATGTGTCAGATCTATGTTTCCATACGGATTATCAAGTATATGTTTAGACATGAAATCAGAAATGTGTTTCAATATGATTTTTATCAAGACTATGATGCAATGCGATTTATCAAGTTACTAAAACTTGTGAACTCACTCAGTTTATACTGATTCAAATGTTTTTACGTGTCTTTCAGGAGATAACTAGGTAGCGCATGGAGTCACACTTAGAGCACCTCACGCTGAACATCTAAAACTAGCTTTTTGGAAGATTTTAGTTCTATCCCTTCGATGCGCGTGGTTGTTCCCGCCGCGCAAGGGGATATGGCGTGGAAATCTTCAACAGTTTTTATACTTGGATGTTTTTATGTAATTTTTAAACAATGCAATGTATTTGTATTAAACATCTCATGCGCAATGAAAATCTTACTTTGAATGTTTGCAATGGCCCGTGCTTAATCATCAATCCCCACTCGCGCGCGCCCGGCTGTGTCCGCCGCTCAGGGCCGGGTGTGACAGATTGGTATCAGAGCACTGGTTATAGCGAACTAGGAAAAGAAGTTTTAACCTAGACTATAACCGTTGGGGAATCGCATGAAATATTTTTCAAAGAAAATATTTTCAAAAGAAACTATGCACACACTTAGGAACACGGGTCACACAGTGTCTAGTAAATAAAGAAAAACATTATGTGCTCAGAGTACATGCGCTAAGTTTGATATATTTTCATTCTCTTCTAAAGCGAGAATGCCTCCAACTAGAGCCAAGGGAATTACCATGACACCCGAGGAACTCGCGGAAATAATCGCGCAAGCGATCGCAACACATGAGGCCAGCAAGGCCGAATCTAGTCAGGGTCGTCAGGAGAACGAGACCCCAGAACCCGAATCAGGAGCTTTGGACAAAGGATGCTCCTACAAGACATTTATGGCCTGTAAGCCTTGGCCATTCAAGGGTACCGAAGGGGCCATTGGGCTCTACAACTGGATTGACAAGATGGAGACAGTTCTCTCCATTAGCAGATGTAGTGAGAACCAGAAGGTCCTTTACGCGACCTGCATGTTCCAAGAAGCAGCTTCGTCTTGGTGGAAGCTTCAAGTGAAGACCTTGGGGCGAGAAGTTGCTCTTCACAAGACCTGGGAGGAACTGAAGGAAATGTTGATGAGAAAGTTCTGATCTCGCGCAGAAATTCAGAACCTACAACAGGAATTCTGGAACCACACCATGGTAGGAACGGATATCGACGCCTACAACAACCGGTTCAACGAGCTTTGCCAGTTGGTGCCAGACATGGCAAACACGGAGGAAAAGAAGATCGAGAGGTATATCTTTGGGTTACCTCCTGTTGTTAGGGTTCCGCTCAACGCCGCAGCGCCTCCAACTTTTGATGAGGCGGTAGCGCGGGCCATCACCCTTACAAGGGATACGGTCCGTGCGGGTATGTTGACTACGCGCGGAAACGAACAGCGAACCTCTGACTCCAAGAGGAAATGGAACTCTCACCACCGAGGGTCCGACTCCAAGCAGCCACCGTTCAAGAAGCAGGAGAGCGCAAGGGTTTACGCGATCCAAGCCGCGGAGCAATCAAGGAAAGGATACAGCGGGCCTCGTCCATGGTGCAACAAATGCAAGTATCACCACGAGGGAGAATGCGCAAGAATCGAATGCGCCAAATGTGGCAGACCAGGGCACAAGGCGATGAATTGCCGTATCAGAGAAGCTGGAGCGAGCGACAGCTGCTACGCATGCGGGAAGCCAGGGCATTTTAGTCGGGATTGCCCGCAAAAGGGAAACCAAGCTCGCGGGAGAGCTTTTGTGATCGGCGCAGGCGAAGCTAAAGAAGAGCCGAATGTGGTAACCGGTACGTTTTTGCTTAACGGCCATTTTGCATCTGTCTTATTTGATACTGGAGCTGACCTAAGTTTTATATCCACTGAGTTTAAAGACTCCCTAGTCTTAGCGACCAGTAGGCTAGACATACCTTATACTATAGAACTAGCCAATGGTAGGCAGTTATGCGCGAACGAAAGAACTAAACAATGTGTAATAGTCATGGGAGGTCACGGGTTCAATATTAACTTGTTGCCAATAGACTTGGGAAGTTTTGACATTGTGATAGGTATGGATTGGTTAGTCGAGAACCACGCGGAAGTTATTTGCCATGAGAAGCAGGTTCGGATCCCACTGTTGAACGGAGAAACCTTGGTGATTCAAGGGGAAAGAAGGGGAGTTGCGACGAAACTGATTTCGTGCCTAAAGGCGCGCAAGTGCCTAAGGAAAGGGTGCTACGCCTTCCTGGCGCATGTAGTAGAGAAGAAAGGAGATGAGCGAAGAATTGAAGACTTACCAGTAGTGCGCGAATTTCCAGAAGTTTTTCCTGAAGATTTGCCCGGATTACCGCCGCCGCGACAAGTCGAGTTTCGTATTGATTTAGTCCCAGGAGCTGCGCCAGTAGCTCGAGCGCCTTATCGACTAGCTCCATCTGAGATGCAAGAGCTATCCAATCAGTTACAGGAACTATTGGATAAGGGTTTCATACGCCCAAGCTTTTCACCTTGGGGAGCTCCAGTACTGTTTGTTAAGAAGAAGGATGGTTCGTTCAGAATGTGTATTGACTATAGGGAACTGAACAAGCTGACAATCAAGAATCGGTACCCCTTACCGAGGATTGACGACTTATTTGACCAGTTGCAGGGATCCAGTTATTATTCAAAGATAGATCTACGGTCAGGATACCACCAACTTAGGGTCCATGAGGAAGATGTGCCGAAAACAGCCTTCCGAACTAGATACGGCCATTATGAGTTCTTAGTGATGCCTTTCGGGCTAACTAATGCGCCGGCTGTATTCATGGATCTGATGAACCGCGTGTGCAAACCATACTTGGACAAGTTTGTGATTGTATTTATAGATGATATTCTGATTTACTCTCGGACCAAGGCCGAGCATGAGCAACACCTGAGATTGATTTTGGAATTGTTGAGGAAAGAAAAGTTGTATGCGAAGTTTTCCAAGTGTGAGTTTAGGCTTAGAGAAGTTCACTTTCTTGGTCACGTTGTAAACGAGAAAGGAATACACGTTGATCCTTCCAAAGTCAAGGCCATCGAAAACTGGGAAGCGCCAAAAACCCCAACTGAGGTGAGGCAATTCCTAGGACTAGCTGGCTACTATCGACGCTTCATTGAGAACTTCTCCAAGATAGCTCTACCTTTGACCGCGCTAACTCAGAAAGACAAGAAGTTTGTTTGGGGCGAAAATCAGGAAGCAGCGTTTCAAATGTTGAAACAGAAGTTATGTAGTGCGCCAATTTTGTCTCTGCCCGAGGGGACGGATGACATCGTCGTTTACTGCGACGCTTCACATCAGGGACTTGGATGTGTCCTTATGCAGCGAGACAAAGTCATAGCGTATGCCTCGCGCCAACTCAAGACCAATGAAAAGAACTACACAACGCATGATCTGGAACTTGGAGCGGTTGTCTTCGCGCTAAAGATTTGGCGCCATTACCTCTATGGTACAAAGTGTATAATATTTACGGATCACAAGAGCCTTCAACATATATTTGATCAAAAGGATTTAAACATGAGGCAACGAAGATGGGTTGAATTGTTGAATGATTATGATTGTGAAATAAAGTATCACCCTGGAAAGGCGAATGTGGTAGCAGACGCGCTAAGTAGGAAGGAGCGAATAAAAACGCTACGAGTCAAGGCTCTAAGGTTGACCATTCGCGCAGATCTCTCTACCCGCATCCGAGACGCTCAGCAAGAAGCCTTGAAACCAGAGTTTGCTAAAAACGAATCCCTTGGGGGTATGATTAAGAATTGGAACTTAAAGAGAACGGCAATCTATATTTCGCTAACCGCATATGAGTCCCTCTCAAGGGAGGATTGCGCGAGCAAGTATTAAACGAGGCTCACAAGACGCGGTATTCCGTACATCCTGGCGCAGACAAGATGTACCAAGATGTTAAAGCGCTGTATTGGTGGCCCAATCTGAAGGGCGCCATCGCGACGTATGTCAGTAAGTGCCTGACGTGTTCGAAGGTGAAGGCTGAATACCAGAAGCCGTCGGGGTTACTTCAGCAGCCAGAAATTCCCATGTGGAAGTGGGAACAAATCTCTATGGACTTCATCACCAAACTGCCAAGGACACCTGGGGGTTATGACACGATCTGGGTTATTGTAGATCGGCTAACTAAGTCAGCGCACTTCCTGCCGATCAAGGAAACCGATAAGATGGAAAAGTTAGCCCGATTGTATATTCGAGAAGTAGTTTCAAAACATGGAGTCCCAGTGTCCATCATTTCTGATAGAGATAGTCGGTTCACCTCAAGGTTTTGGAGATCGTTACAAGGGGCTTTAGGTACTCGTCTTGACATGAGTACGGCATATCATCCCCAAACGGATGGGCAAAGCGAGCGAACAATCCAGACGTTGGAAGATATGCTGCGCGCGTGCGCAATCGATTTCGGAGGTAGCTGGGATACTCATCTCCCATTGGTTGAATTTTCTTACAACAACAGTTATCACACAAGCCTCAAGGCTGCGCCGTTTGAAGCTTTGTATGGGCGCAAGTGTAGATCCCCACTGTGCTGGGCTGAAGTGGGTGACAAGCAAATGACCGGTCCAGAATTGATCCAAGAAACAACAGACAAGATTTTTCAGATACGGGATCGCCTTAAGACAGCGCGTGACAGACAGAAGAGCTACGCAGATGTGCGAAGGAAACCGTTGGAGTTTCAAGTAGGGGATAAAGTACTTTTGAAAGTCTCTCCATGGAAAGGAGTCCCCCGTTTCGGCAAACGAGGAAAGTTGAATCCGCGCTATATTGGACCATTTGAGATCCTGGAAAGGATCGGTCCGGTTGCTTATAAACTCCGTTTATCCGCCGAACTCAGTGGAGTTCATGATACGTTTCATGTATCCAACCTCAAAAAGTGTTTATCTGACGAAACGTTGATTTTACCGTTGGAAGAGATTCACATCGACAAACAACTGCACTTCGTAGAAGAGCCTATAGCCGTAACCGATTGGAAAGAACAAAAGTTGCGCAGAAGTCGAATCAAGTTAGTAAAGGTTCAATGGAACTCAAGGCGTGGGCCTGAATTCACTTGGGAAAGAGAAGATCAAATACGCAAGAAATACCCACACCTCTTCCAGAACATGGCTTCTGCCAGCGACGTCTCCTAAATTTCGGGACAAAATTCTCTTAACAGGGGGAGAATGTGACACCCGGTAAATTCCCAATCCCTTAAACCAAGTAATCAACCTAAATATTAGGTAATTATGTTATATGCGCCTTGCGCGAGCGCGCCATATTAGAATCAGCGCGTGCATTTGTTATGTGCGCCCTGCGCGAGCGCGCTATGTTAATCAGCGCGTGCATTTGTTATGCGCGCCCTGCGCGAGCGCGCTATGTTAATCAGCGCGTGCATTTGTTATGTGCGCCCTGCGCGAAGCGCGCTATGTTAGTCAGCGCGGGCATGTTATGTGCACCCTGCGCGAGCGCGCCATGATAAGAACCAGCGTGGGCATATGTTATATGCGCCATGCGCGAGTGTATTGGTTTTATGTATCCATAACTTAATGTTGTCTATTGGGTTGACCGTCTCGCATGATGCTAAGGCGGGTGCATCCCAAATCGTTTATGCGCGTGCGGAAAGGGAACTAACCTCCCCGCATGGCGGGAACATTGAGAGCTAGTTTGTCTGAAGCTCCAAGATGGAATTGACTTCAACATAACTGATCACTATGTTGAAATACCAAGGCCACCTGGAGAATCTACAAATGAAACTCAATGTCCCTAACTGCGAGAAGGTTACGCACCTACCCGCAGCAAAGAAATGTCCTTCACGCAGAAAGCTATGCGCACAAAGTAATACGCGCAGAACACTTGGTTTATTCTCCAGATGTAAGGAGATTATTCCCGCCCAAAAAGAAACAGTAGCGTGTTTCAGAGATTTCTACTTTTTACTGTACACTGACAAAAGTGCCTGAAAAAGCACACTGTAACATGAAAAGTCAACTGTCAGCCACCCTACTCCCACCAACCACAGACCTGCATGTCCTGTCCAAATCAAATCAAAATCTTTTATCCACTACTCCACTTTTAAATAAATAATAATAATTTCCATACTTTATCATCATTACACCTAGATATGAAAAGATTACAATCCCCTAAAGCAAGGGATTGTGTTCCCTTGAGTTTGCCTATAAATATGTAACCTAAATTATCACCCAAAACACACTTCAAAGAACTGCAAACTGGCACTAATCATCTCCCAAGCATCCGTTGTTTTCATTTCCGATCCTGTTACTAGACCTTCAATTCCGAGGCCAACACCAAGAAAACCCGAATCTCGATTAATCCCTTAACAAGAACCACAGGTGAGTCTCACAGCCCCTATTTTCACTGTTTTCACTACTTTTAAACTGTTTTCGGGGCGAGGGACACGTACTTAAATAATGTTTTTTCATGGTATACTTACAAGCTATGCAAGCGATTATGTGTTTAAATTATGTTTCATGATGAGCAATGCGAACGGTTATCTATGGTTTTCGATGTATGTGCGCTAGAATTCGAGTAAGTGATCACTTTACCATTGGAACTCTAAGGGTAGGGACTGCTGGTTTGATCCACCCACTCGTAGGGGTCGCACCTCTTTGCATGGACGAGTGCCTAGTATGGTCATGGGGCAGTACTATGGGATTGAGCCCGCTCGTAGGGGTCGCACCTCTTTGCATGGACGAGCGCCTTGTTTTCCGGCACAACGTCCGCGCGTAACCCGCGGGACGGTATTATTAATTAGCTCGTAGGGGCAACGCCTCTTTGCATGGACGAGCACGGTTTTTCAGAAATGTCCACGCGTAACCCGCGGGACGGCATTACATTATTTAGCTCGTAGTGGCAGCGCCACTTTGCATGGACGAGTACGTTTTCTAGAAACGTTCGCGCGTAACCCGCGGGACGGTATTACTTATTTCGCTCGTAGTGGCAGCGCCACTTACACAGACGAGCACGGTTCCCAGTAATGTTCGCGCGTAGCCCGCGAAACAATTTTTTTTATCAGAAATATGTGTCAGATCTATGTTTCCATACGGATTATCAAGTATATGTTTAGACATGAAATCAGAAATGTGTTTCAATATGATTTTTATCAAGACTATGATGCAATGCGATTTATCAAGTTACTAAAACTTGTGAACTCACTCAGTTTATACTGATTCAAATGTTTTTACGTGTCTTTCAGGAGATAACTAGGTAGCGCATGGAGTCACACTTAGAGCACCTCACGCTGAACATCTAAAACTAGCTTTTTGGAAGATTTTAGTTCTATCCCTTCGATGCGCGTGGTTGTTCCCGCCGCGCAAGGGGATATGGCATGGAAATCTTCAACAGTTTTTATACTTGGATGTTTTTATGTAATTTTTAAACAATGCAATGTATTTGTATTAAACATCTCATGCGCAATGAAAATCTTACTTTGAATGTTTGCAATGGCCCGTGCTTAATCATCAATCCCCACTCGCGCGCGCCCGGCTGTTTCCGCCGCTCAGGGCCGGGTGTGACACATCGAGGCATCATGGACAATCTACCTAAGAAAGCTAAAATTAATTAACATCACTCGTTGATTGTAAGGCTAAGAATAAACCGGTAAGTCAGGAAGCTAAATAAATGATGTGAATACAGGAAGTATTCCTTTTACAAGGACTAAGCAGGTTTCGAGGACGAAACCTCTATAAGGTGGGTATACTTGTAACATCCCGAAATTTCTAAGAATAATAATTAATATATTATTTAATTATGGTAGAAAAGTTTAGATGTAATTATTTATTGACAAAAAATGAAAGATGGGACAAAGGTCCATGGGCTTAAGGGAGTATAAATACCCCTTAAAATCCTAATCCTTTCCATTTTCATACATCTCTAAACCATAGCCTACACCGTCAAAAACAAACACTTCTCCAATTCCCATTTTTGAGAAAACCACCCACAAAGACACAATGATTCCAGAAGATCTAACCATCGGATCGGTCTCAAATTTTTACTGAGTGTTCATGGTATATAAATGAAGATATCCACCGATTAGATCTTCGATCAGCGGTCGGGAAGTCCGGTTTTTATCAGCAAAACCGTAGCAGCTCAAAAGTGAAAATTCCGGCGACTGTAGCGGTGGTTTCCGGTGAAGGAGAGCTGATGGGTTTGTAGATCGGGACAAGACGATTCTGTGGTCGCTTGAATCACTCAAATCGGAGTTTGTTTGATATGGTTTTGGGCCTCTTGAGTAATTTCAGACAAAAACCTCAAATGTACGTTTTTGTTAAAAAGGCTTACTTTTCATGAGCGAATTTACATGAAAATGGGTAGGATGATAGATTGGGTCATGATTATTGGTAAAGTAACGAACTTGATAGTAAATGGGTTATTTGGTTTGTTTCGGGTAAAACAAGTAGCGTTCGGTTTCAGAAAAGAATGGGTAAATGAAGTCAGTTTTGCATGAAACTTAGTAGGATAGTAAATCGGGCCTTATTATGTAATAAAGTTGCAAACTTGACGATTAAAATGGACTTAATGAACTTATGGTTATGAACGGCTCATAAAAGAAACCCTTGATCTAGTTTTGAACATCTTTAGCCCTAAAGGTTCAAACTTTATGGGTGCAAGGGTCAAGTATTAGCCGGAAATGGTCATGGGAACGATTACGGGTAAGGTAATATCATAATAAAGGTTTAAAGAATGAAACATAAAATGATAGTGGGTTTAAGAACCAAACCCGTAGCCTTTAGCCCATTTGAATACATGTGGCCTTCAGCTCATTCGATTACAAGTCTTATGTTTGAATACATTAGCTACAATCGAATACATGGTTTCAACTCGATTACAAGGCCTTTATTCGAATACAATGTAGGGTCGATTACACTAACCATATTCAATTACATTGCTAAATTCGATTACAAGGTTACACTCCCATACAACTGATGATTCGATTACATTGATGCACAAACATCCATTCGATTACAATAGATAAACCCAATTACAATTAGGACTCGATACAATGAGGACTCGATTAATATGAGGACTCAAATTGAATGATGAAACTCGAATACAACGAATGGTTAGATTACATGACCACACTCGATTACATATAGAGACTCGCTTACATGGTTGAACTTGCATACAATATACAAACCCGATGACACGTAGGGAGTTCAAATACATGCATACACTTACGTACTCACATACATTCGAATACACCAAGGCATTCGAATACATGGTATGGTGGATGCTTGCATTATCTTTGAAACGCTTATTATATGAATCCTAGAACATAAAAGAAAGATAGAGGCATTAACAAAGAAAGAAAAGAATGATAAAGTAATTGAATGCCAAGTAGTTGAATACATTGGAGTTTAATAATAAAATATTCTATGTAGATTGTAATCTAAAACAAGACTATTAGAATAGACCAGACTTAGCCATTTTAGCTGAAATATGAATAATTTGAATAGGACATATATTGATATGCGTAATTAATGTACATTCAGCCGAGCTCAATTAAGGAAGAGAATAACAATAAACGGAGAACGTAACTGGATCCAGATGAGTTTCAAGCCCCACTTCCTTTTAATGTTTTCGGGGTTGTGTTCATACTCGTTGTGAATAGTTAATACACTTACCCTAAGTGGTAAGTGTATGCCTTGTATTATTATGTATGAATGAATGTTTGACAGTGCGTGAACGATCTTCGGATATTGCATGCACCACCAGGGGATAGTTTAAAGATATGATTGCTATATATGATGTATGAATGATGTATGTATGTATGTATGTATGAAAGTTATGATTATGAATATATAGACAGGTATGTTATGGCTGTATGGAATAAAGGGAATCGGGTCCTAATAATATTCGTGGCAGAAAGGGAACCGGCCCCTAATAATACTCGAGGCAGAAAGGGAATTGGGCCCTAATAATACTAGAGGCGGAAAGGGAACCGGGCCCTAATAATACTCGAGGCAGAAAGGGAACCAGGCCCTAATAATACTCGAGGCAGTAGGGCATAATTCTCTTTAAAATGTAGAATTATGTAAAGTAAGGTTTAATATAAAAGTATGAAAGAAAAGAAAAGAATGAAAGAAAGAAAGAACATATGTGGTAATTTATGTATGAAAGAAAAGTAAGCTGATTATTTAATATGTATCTTCGGATGCGTATTTATAAATATGTGAATGTATTGTATGTTACCTGATTAACTAGAACTCACTCAACGTAGCTGACTTTTAGTATGCACGTAGATGAGTAGGATGTGGCAGCTCGCTTGATGAGGACACATGGCATGGAATTGAAAATACTGGCATCTCAAGGAAATGTTATGATGTTTTAAAGACTATGTTTATCCTTAAATGACTTTGAATGTTTGTTTGAGACAAGATTTGAAAGTTATGTAAAATATTATGTTTGAAGTTTTAATATTCCGCGAAAGGTTTAATTAACTCTGATGTTTAGAACTGCGTTTATGAGTAAATCCAACGTCCAATGTAGGGCACCGGGAACGGGGCCTTACAGATTTATATAAGCTTTAATTCATTTTTGTTAAACTTATTTTTAAATAAAAAATCCCCAAGTCCCCATTTTTCATAAGTTAATGAACTATATATTAAAATATTGCATAATTCCTAAAACTAATATTATTTAACTTTTATAATCCTGATAGTTAGTCTTTAAATTTTGTATTTCCTTTTTAATTATAGTTTGTGAGGTTCGATCATTTCAATTCACTTAAACACACTTTCGGTTGTTATCTCAAATTCAACTTCAATTTGAAGGTAAGTTTCTCACACCCTTTTTTATGCTTTTACTTTTGGGGTAGCATACATATCCTAACAAAATACTTAGTTTTACTTCGCTTCGTATATTCAAACTACAATTTGTTATCATGGACTTGTGTGTTTATTTGCTTACTTTCTCAAAGATTACATGCTCATGGTTTCCTTATTAAGTATGATCGTGTGCCCCCTCCCCCCTTTACACTCAAGACCTCGATGTTATGAGTGGAAAAGGGACCCCCGATCCGAGTACATTACCAATTGGAAAAGACATTGCTTGCGCTATTACTACACTAAGTTTCATGGAATTGTATGATTTTTACGTATTTATATCAAAACTTATGTGAACTCACCAACTATTCAATTAGTTGACTTTATTTTATATGTATGATCTAGGTACACTTATTAGAGGATGAAATGGCGATGACATTAGAAATTAGGGTATTTTAATAATTTGGCAAGTTGTTAAATTGTTCTTTTATTTTCCTTGTATTTCTTATTATAAACTTGTGTACTTGACGTTTAAATTAATTAATGATAATATTGTCACATGTGTTTTGAGCAATCTGTACGTCACACTCAGGCGTTTCCACTTTAGCCGGGGTAATCGAATAAATAATTTGATACCACAAAAAATAGGTAAAACATACGTAAATATTTATATAAAAAATGGATGACAAAGATACTTGATGTGCAAAAAGTTATATATAAATATTAATAACTAATTTTCGCAATTCAACACTAAGTCTTAAAAATAAAACGGATAACCTAACTTAGCTTCACACCAACGACAAGTGTACCAGTCGCATAGCAGCACATTCTAGTAAGTCCGAGCATCGGAGACGAAGATACGTGAGGTGGCTCAAATACTAAACCCTAACCAAGTCCTGTCTAAATAATATATTTGTTTATCTTATTTATTTAAAACTAACTGACTTAACTTAACTAATGGGAAAACTTAACTGAACTAATGGAGCTCTTATATATGATGAACGTGAACCACCTGGGTAAGGATCCTTAACGATTATCAATGACGCTCGGGTATCACCAAGCCTATGAAACCGGGTTCTAATGATAAACTAACTAGATAATGATAAGGGTAAGTAGGTCCCCACAGTCAATTTTGCTAAGAACACCTAAATATCTAGAAAGTAGAATAATGCATGGTTGATTCTCTAAGTACCCTAATGACTCACCACTTGGTCCATGTCAAAGTCACAAATCCCTCTAAGGCTCGTAGTCATAACAATCCTAGAGAATAAGGGGTAATTCATTATTAAGAATCCTATAACTCGGTTTACAAATTAAAATAATCAATGGCTAGAAAACCGCACATGGTCTCGCAACGACTAATTAAATCAATTAGGTCAAAGAGATAAACCGACCCCTAATGTCTTGGTCCAACTAAAAGGGGGTGAACTACTGATCTAAACAACTTCAACCTCACAAACCCTATGGTGATATCTACCACAAACAACCAAAAACACCAAGTATTCAGTTAACATGCAACCCTAAACTAAACACGGAACTAATTCATGCAAGATAAGATCACACGGGGTTCACTAAGATAAAAATTAATCAATCACAGCAAAAATCACTAAATAATACCACAAAATATGAACTTGACAATAGAAAATCAATCAAATACTAGTTAAACACTCAAAACAATCGTCACCGCATCGTTAATTCACCAGACCTAGGTAGCTCTAACAAGTTTAGCTACACATAATAATAGGCGAAAACAAAGTAATTCCAGTAGCAAAACTCAGGTTCACAATGTTCTAGAAAAGAAACTAAAATAAAGATTAAAACCGAATGTTTTGCGAATCACAGGACGCTCCTTCTCAATACTTGCAAACAGTAGCTCCCTTGCGAACCTTCCAACTAGTAGCCGACTCCCTCCAAACTGCTTGCCGAACTCCTCTCTAGTTCTGTTTCCCTCAACAATATTATGTGTAGGTTTTTTTCTATCTTATTATTCAAAGTCATATAAAATCCTTATTCACGTGGGCTCTAAGTCTTAATTTGTAGGGCCTCCTTTCTTTACTTGGAGACGTAATATTTGATCTAAAAGAATGTGATATGCTATACTTTGAATATAAATCACTACATGAACTTGTATCTTTTATTTGGAAGTTTGAAATTCACTATTGACCTACACCAAATATTATTATATTGTTAACAATCATTTAAATCAAATAAATGTATTAAATATTAAACTTACTCATATATATTAAATCATATTTTGTTGTTTGTTTCTTTCTTTTTATATAATTACCCCCAAAGAATGTTAAGACATATATTATGTTTAAAAATTTACTTGTCGTCTCAAACTTAATAAAATTACTTCTTTTTAGCTCATTCATTTGTCAACTCTTTAAAACCCACATATAAACTAGTTGAGAAACATTTAATGAAAAATAGCTTAAACCAATAAAATGTGTAGGATATATAATGTATATTTTAGGCCACATCAATACTCCTATCTATACTACAAGTACAAAGAAGTTTAGAATGGAATGAGAGCTGCATAAATTCTGTTGAAACACCAAAAAAGCTTACCCTGCAAACAAAAAAGAAAAGGAAAAAAATAGTTAGACCATGCGTAGTGGATGGAGCCCCTATGGGGATGTTATCCGCCATGTGGCATCGTGTCACCGTAGGGGATTTATGGCTAAAATGTGTGTAGTGGATGGAGCATCTTCAAATCATTACCTTATTATTATTTATTATTTTATTTTATTACAAAAATAAACAAAAAACAAACCCACCAATCATCTTCCACCCCATTTCCCCTACCGGCGCTATGTAAGAAGTGCCCACCCCGTCCATAGCACCCATTGTGCCCCGGGGGCGGTGTTCTCGGTGCTATGGGGATCCATGTAATCGTAGAAAATGATAACACAGTAAAAGAATAAGAAATGAAGCAGGGAATAAAACTTTATTATCTCATAATGAAAATTACCCATACAAGAAACAAGAAAACTATTTATATAGGCAACACATATCCGGCGTATATGTTACACGCCGTATAACATATACGACGTCTATGTGTTGGGCGGATATCTATTCCTGGCGGATACTGACTAGAAGGAAGAAGATGATAAGAAGAACAAGAGACCGGAGAGAAGCACGAATTAGTGACGGTATGGAAACAATGATGAGAAGATTCATAATTATTACAAACATAGTCATTTAAGTAAAAGGGTGGAAAAGAATTTCTCGAAGATCTTGGAGAAGGTTGGTCAGTATGAAGAGAAGAAGAAGAAGAAGAAGAAGAAGAAGAAGAAGCAATGGAAGATGGAAAATTAGGAATAGAATCAGTAGGAGGAGTAGAAAAAGTAGACAAAGTATCATCAAAAAATTGATTGACGAGGTCAATAGATGGGAAAATGAAGCTTCCTTTCGATTTAGTTACCGAAGGAAATATAGATTCAAAGAAAATGTCTCTTGATATGATAACATTGTTTGTGTCAAGATCATATAATCTATAACCCTTTTTACTAAGAGGATATCCCATAAAAACACAAGGCACAACCCTTAGTTTGAATTTGTCTATTCCGTGAGTTAATGTGGAAGCATAAGAAAGGAAACCAAAAGATTTCAGGTGAGCATATGAAGGAACTTTTCCTGTTAAAACCTCATAATGGGTTTTACTATTAAGAATTACGGTGGGAAACTGATTGATTAAATGTGTTGCAGTTAAAACATAGTCACCCCAAAACTGAACAAGAAGTTTATATTGAAACATAAGTGTTAAGTCAAGATTTGACCCAAGACTGATCATATTGAAGATTGGAATCTTCTCAACCTCCTCAGAATTCTCTAAGTATGGAACCAGGCACACCTTAGACTTCCGAGCAAGCTTTTACTTAGCCGGGTACGATATCTTGTCTATCGGGCAGGGTTACCTTCTTAAAGTCTTCTTTAGTGGATATCCGGGCAGGGTTTGCAAATTAGTGTATTACCGGGCAAGGTTCACTAGTTTATGCAAGTCCGGGCAAGGAGAACTTTATCAAGCAAGTTTGTTCTTCATAGCCAAGTAAAGCTCACTCCCGAGTAAGCTTTAGGCTAACCAAGCTCATGAAGCCAAGTGATTGGAAGACCGGGAAAGGTATTCATTAATAAGTATGGTCCAAGTATGCTTGATGTCTTGATGGAATATCTTAAGAATCATCGGGCAAGATTCAACACAAGCAAGGAACAGTGCCACCAAGCACACTTTGCTAATAAGATATTCACTAGCAAAGGGTTGAAGGGACCATTGAAGAACAAGGTTGCTCGTAAGGATTTGTTGGGCAAAGTCTGGCAAAGTCAAGAAGATTGAAGTCTACCCGCTGAGTATTTTAGTTGGTTAAATACTCTTCAAGTAAAGTCCACCCGGAAACTGATCCCGGGCACACTTCTATGTTACCAAGTTATGAAGGATAGCAGAGCATACTCAGAAAGACAAAATTGTTGCAGAAGCCTACCCGGAAGACTTGTTTTACACTTAGGATTATTTCTGAATATGTAATTTGAATATGTTTTATCATTTAGGGTTTCTAGAATGAATGACAGCTGTCTAAAGGTGTCAGGCCTATAAAAGGAATAATTAGGGCACACCTGAGGACAGACACAGCATGGGAAATAGGCGGTTGAATATGATACTATGTGAGAATATTTATTGAGCCATTGACGTTTTCCTACAAGAAACCCTAAATCGATTATCTCTTTTGTATGATGATCTTCGTATGAATGGAAATCTTTTGAGTAAATCTTGTCTGTGTTAGTTACATATGAATATTGATAACAACTACCTTGTTTATTATTGATTCCGCCTTAAATAAACAGTAATCTTTCTAAATATAGCAACCCGTCATTAACTCCCTTGTCGACACATTTCTTTGTGTGAGTTATGACATGATTTGAGTAAGATCCAGGTGAAATCGGGGACCTGACAAGTGGTATCAAAGCTTTCTGCTGCTATTTTAGTAAGATTCTTGTTGCTGATTGAAGATTTGAAGAAAGATGACGTAAGCAGACAGTTGTTCTATTGAAAAGTGACGTCAGCAGCTCTGTTTTTCATTTTTCTTCCAGATCTATAATCTATTGTTGTTTTCTTTTCCTTATTTCAATTAAAGCTTTAATCTTTATTTATAAACTTGCTCTAATCATATCAGACACGTCAGATCTGAACAACCTGTTTTCATATCTGATTATTTTGAAACTTTGTTTTTACAAAGAAACTGATTTTGATTCTTTCAAAAATGTCTGGATATGAAGAACAAGAAGTGTCTACTAACAAGATTCCAAGATTGTATGGACAAGAAAGATTTACCAGGTGGAAGGTACTCTTTGAAGCAGCCGTTTGCTACAATGATGTTGATATGTGGATTTCAATCAAGAATGGACCACGGGACAACAATGAAGGTGCAAATGCTAAGGCAACCGCTGCTGTAAGAGAAAGATTGAGAAAGATAGATGACAGGGCTTTAGTTATGATTAAGCTAGGACTGTCTTGGGAAATTTTAACCAATGTGGCACATCATACAACTGCCAAAGCAATGTATGATGACATTCTTGAGATGTATGAGGGGAATACTAAGCTGAAGAACATAAAGAAGCAAAGATTGAAGCAACAGTTGGAAAGGTTCAAGTATAAGGAGGGAGAAAGATTGAAATCAATACTAGAACGTTTTCTAGCGATTGTGAATGAGTTGAGGACAACTGATTATGGCATGACTGATTTTGACCTGAATACCAAGTTTCTCAATTCAATGCCTAAAGAATGGTACATTGCCTGCAAATTCATCCTTCAAAAGCCCAATTTCAACGAGTTGAAGGTGGATGATGTAGTATGCTTCCTTCAAGCTACAAAAATAGAAATGATTGAGAATGAAATGATCAAAGAAGAGAAGCCATGTTTTCAAGTAACCAAGGCTCTCATTGCACCTATGGGGAACTTGTCAACCAAAAACCAGCAACAGATTCCCATCATTGAAGAACCAAATGAGCATGGTGTTGATACACCTAAGGCTTTTGTTGGTGGTAGTTCAAGCAACTCACAAAATCAGCAGAGGTTTAATGTCCAACTCTTGGAAGAACATGATTCATCCTCAATGGCTAGTGGACATACACCTTTTGTTGGTGGCAATGGAAGTCATGGATCATATTATCATGGTTTGTTCTCAATGTTCACTGAATCTTATAATGCTTTTGTTGCAAAGAACATGGTTCATACAAGCATTGTTCAAGATGATTTGGAGCAAATTGATGCAGATGATTTGGAAGACATGGATTTGAAATGGCAAGCAGCCATGTTGGCTCTAAGAAGCAAAAGGCTATATAACAGGACTGGTAGATCTCTTATATCAGAACCTAACGAAAGAATTGGTTTTGATAAGTCAAAAGCCATTTGCTATAACTACCAACAACCTTGTCACTTTACTAGAGAATGCAATATACCAAGAAACTTTCAGATGAACCAATACCAGAATCAACCAAGAAATCAGCAGCATCAATATCAACAGTTTCAACAGACTTCAAGGAACAACAATTTCAGTAACAATAACTCCCACAATTATAATCTAACCCCAACTTCAACAACTTCCAACAACCTCCAATGAACAATAATCAACAAGTTGTGCCACAGAATCAAGGATTTCAAAGGAACAACCATCAGAATCTTCAAACTGTTCCAAACAATTCAGTTCCATCCAACCAAAATCAACCCAGAAATCAAGGAAATGTGGCTGTAACTTCACAGCATGAGGGTAATTTTGATTGGAGTAATCATGAAGAAGACATTGCAGATGACATCAAGAGGGCAAATGTGGCTTTCATGGCCTTAATTGAAAAAGAAGTTGGTTCATCATCTCAGGTACACTCTGCTCCTACTGTTGATTTAAATGAAATTATCAATGAATTGAAAACAAAAGTAGGCAAGCTGGAAAGTGAGTGTTTTAGGAAACAAAGTATCATCAATGGGTATGAGTCTAGTGAACTGATCAGTGAAGAAAAGATTAAAAGTCTGGAAGATGATTGCATGATCAGTTACAGAACTCAAACCAGATACGTCACTGAGATAGATGGACTAAAGAAGATGTTAGTTGAAGAAAAGGTGTAGAACACAAAACTGCAAGTTGAAATTGAATTCCTGAAGAACTTGGTCTTTACAGGAAACATCTGTGGTATTCTAAATCAAGTAAGTGAAAAAGATATATATAAAGCTGTTCCACCACCCTTCAACAACAACTTTATGCCCAAAGTTGATAAAGAGAAAAGAGATGCATACCTGCAACAGTTCAAAGATGTCTTTCAAGATAAAGAAGAATTTGTTGATTTATACAGAAATGTTGAAGTGACTGAAGAAGGTGAATTTGTTGTGAAAGAAGAAGTAAAAGAAGATAAGTCAATTGGAGTTCAAGTCCTTGAGGATGACTTTGATTCTAATGATCTCAATCAAGATAATTTGAGTGATTTGAGTGATCAGATCACAGATGAACAGATCAAAGAAGCTGAAAAAAGGAAGAAGAGACAAGAAACCAGAATCTATTGAAAAACTTCCTAAGTATCCACCTGTAACACCTAGAATGAAGAAACAGAATGAAAAAATAAGAAGAGAGCATGTGTCTTATGATAGTTATGAAAAGAGAAAGGTAAGCTACAACGCAGTCAATCCACCAAGCAAGGCTGTGTTGGAAAGGATAAAACAAAACAAAAAGGAGAGAGTAACTGAAGAAGTTGATGCAGAAAATTTTATCCCTGTTTATCCAATCTTTTCCAGTCATGAAGTGCTTGATGTTGGAGAAGTGGAAACTATGGAAGAATATGAGAAAAGGCAGTCAAGGCATAGAGAGAACAGTGATGAGGAACCAATGATTATGGAGAAAATTGTCTTTGCTAAAAGCAAAGCTGAAAGACAAGACATAAAAATTGAGGAGTTTGTTCCCTTCTCTATTGATTTTGATAGTCTGAAGACTCAGAAAACTCTTGGAGTCAAGTCACCTAAGCCAAGTGAAAGGTTCAAGAAACCAAAAGAGCATGAAGGATTCAAAGGAAAGGTATGGTGTAAAAAATGTGATGAATATGCTCATCACACATATTCACGTAATGAAAGATTCAAGTTCAAACCCATTCATGTCCCAGATGAAACAAAGTATGGCAAGACTTTGTTCAGTACAAAGAAAAGTTTGATGCTTACCTGGGAAAAGAAAAGGTGTGTGAAAATGAAACCATGAACAAAGATGAAGTGACATTAGCTAAGGAGACAAGAAATGAAAAGAAAATTGATATCAAAACAAAGAAACAAGTGACTAAATCAGTAAGAAGAAGTATGTCTCCTAAGAAGCCAGAGAAAGCTGTCAAGAAGAATAATCAGCCTGTGAGAATCAAACAAGACACTCAATCAGTCAAGTCTGATGAATCTCAAGGTTCACCTAGTATTGAAAAGACAAGAAACAAAGGTGTCTCTTCAAAAAAGAAACCATCTGAATTAACAGGTGATGAGAAGTTCTTATTAAAGCATGGATATGAACCACAAGGTTTTCTTTGGAAACCCAAACAGGAAACCAAAGTTGAAAAGACTGATGTTGTAAGAGACTATTCTGAAGAGAAGGAGTATGTTGTGCAAGAAGCTATAAAAATAGATGATGAAAGCAAGAACACCACAACATTTGTGAAAACTCCAAGAGAGAGTGGATATGAAACAGATAACTCAGACAATCTTGAGTTAACTCATGAAGATCCTGAACCAACAACACTCACTTATAGTAAAGCCACTGAAAATGAAACTGATGAGTTGCAAGTTGAAATGACTTTCACTTCATCACCTAACTAATCAAACTTTTTCTTTTGTGCAGGAGCAGTCCACTCCACTGAATGACATATGGTACATGGATAGTGGATGTTCTAGGCACATGACTTGTGACAAGAGGTCACTAGTTAATTATGAAGAAAAGTTTGAAGGTCCTGTGGCATTTGGAAGTGATGAAAATGGTGGAAAGATAGTTGGGAAATGAATTTTAACAAATGGAAAATTTTCATTTGATAATTTGTTTCATGTTGAAGGTTTACAATACAATCTGTTAAGCATATCACAAATGTGTGATAAGGGATACAAAGTTGGTTTTGATGACTCACACTATTTCATCTTAAAACCTGAATTTGTCATACCGCCTGAAATGATTATGATGATGGCACCTAGAAATGGCAACCTATATGAGCTCAACATGAAGGAAGCTGTTTCAAGGGGTGGTACATGTTTTGTTTCCAAACCCACTGAAAATGAGTCAAAATTGTGGCACATTAAACTATGTCATGTGAATCTGAAGAATATGAACAAACTTGTTAAGGGTGAGCATGGCTTACCTACAAGAGAGTTCAAACTGGAAGATCATTGCAGTTCATGTCAAAAGGGTAAACAGCACAAATCAACTCATAAGTCAAAACTCATTAGTTCAATTGATCAAGTACTTGAATTACTTTACATGGATCTCTTTGGTGCTGTGAGTGTGCCAAGTATAGAAAAGAAAAGATATTTTCTGGTGATCATTAACGATTATTCAAGATATACTTGGGTTTATTTCCCGAGTACAAAGGATGAGACTGCAGAATTGATTAAGGGCTGTGTGACAATGATTGAGAACAAACTGAATAAGAAAGTTAAAACAATGAGAAGTGATAATGGTACAGAGTTGAAAAATGGAGTCATGGAAGAATTCTGCACACAAAAGGGAATATTCCAGCAATTTACAGCTCCTATAACTCCTGAACAAAATGGTGTTGTAGAAAGAAGAAACAGAACACTTATTGAAGCTGCAAGAACCATGATAGCATATGCAAATTTACCAGTGACATTTTGGGCAGAAGCCATAAATACTGCATGATATGTTCAGAAAAGGGTACTTGTTAATAAAAGGCATAACATGACACCATATGAAATTTTCAATAATAGAAAGCCTTATATCAAGTTTTTCAAGCCCTTTGGATGCAAATGTTTTCTTCTGAACACCAGGGATTACTTGAACAAGTTTCAAACTAAGTCCATGGATTGTTTCTTTGTTGGATATTCTACACACTCAAAAGCTTACAGAGTATATGTGCGAGACCATATGAGTGTTATTGAGTCATCTGACATCATCTTTAATGAGAATCAGTTCAATACAATTGATGGTGCAGCATGGCTGTTTGATCATGAAAAATTGATAAGGTCTTTCAAGATTTATCCTGAAGACTTTGATGACTCATTCTACAAGACCAGTGTATATGAAGAGAAAAAGAAGAAAACATTGGACATGGAAGGATTATGGAAGAAGGTTGCTAGAAAAGAAAAGGAGTATACATTTATCAAGGGTATCTCAAATGAAACTGTTGACCAAGAACAAGATCATGCAGAGCTTAATCAAGACAATCAAGAAGTAGAGAATGATCAAGTTCAGACTGAGGAGAACCCAAGCAACCAAACAACTAAAGAAGAAGTGACTACAACAATATTTCAACAGTTGTTAGAAAGCTTGAATATTGGAAACAATGGTGCATCTACCTCAAGACAGAACATTGAAGAAGCACCAGAGTTCATGATGCTGAAACAGAATTGATCATTGAAGAACCAGATCTCAATGAATCAAATCTTGACACAAACATGTCTGCTGACATGATAGTTCAAACCCCTTATGTTGAAAAGAATCATCCATCTGAAAACATCATTGGAGATATAAATGAAAGAGTTACAAGAAGTCATTCTGAATCTGCAAACATCTGTTTATACTCCTGCTTTCTATCCCAAATAGAACCAAAGAACATTGTTCAAGCACTAAAGGACAGTAGTTGGGTGGAGACAATGCAGGAGGAACTGGCACAGTTCAGAGATCTACATGTTTGGGATCTTGTTGACAAGCCAAGGAACAGATCTGCAATTGGAACAAAATGGGTCTTCAGAAACAAAAGGGATGAGAGGGGTATTGTGATTAAGAACAAGGCTAGACTTGTAGCATTGGGATGCTTTCAAAAGAAAGGAATAGACTTTGAGGAAGTCTTTGCACCAGTTGCAAGACTTGAGGCAATTAGAATCTTTCTTGCATATGCTGCCTCAAAGAACATTAAGGTGTTCCAGCTTGATGTAAAGTCTGCATTCCTAAATGGAAAGATTGATGAAGAGGTGTATGTTGCTCAACCACTAGGTTTTGAAGATCCAGTGTATCCAAACAAGGTGTATAAACTAAATAAAACCCTTTATGGATTGCATCAGGCTCCTAGAGCATGGTATGATGAGCTGTCAAATCATCTTCTTGAAAATGGTTTCAAAAGAGAAGCCATTGACAATACACTCTTTTACAAGAGAAAGGGATCAGACTTGCTGATATTACAAGTCTATGTTGATGATATCATCTTTGGTTCAACAAATGAACAAATGTGCATGGAGTTTGAGGGGGTAATGAAATCCAAATACAGCATGAGTTCAATGGGGGGAAATGAACTTCTTTCTTGGATTGCAAGTTTAGCAGAAAGCTGATGGGATTTTCATCTACCAGTCTAAGTATGTGCAGGACATCCTAGACAAATTCAAATGTAATGATTTGAATACTGCTTCAACTCCAATGGAAACCAAAGAAAAGATGGTAGCTGATGAAAACTGGGAACCAGTAGATGAACATGAATACAGAGCAAAGATTGGGTCTCTGATGTATCTTACTGCTTCAAGACCAGATATCATGTTTGTTGTATGTGTCTGTGCAAGATTCCAAGCAAGTCCAAAAGTCTCCCACATGAATGTTGTTAAGAGAATATTCAGATATTTGAAGGGAAGACCAGACTTAGGGATTTTGTATCCAAAGAACCAATCGTTTGACCTTATTGCCTACACAGACAGTGATTATGATGGATGCGACATGAGCAGGAAGTCAACCTCAGGTGGATGTCAATTTTTGGGAGAAAGGCTAGTGTCATGGAAATGCAAGAAGCAAACAACTGTCTCAATCTCAACTGCAGAAGCTGAATATGTTGCCGCATCTGCTTGTTGTGCCCAAGTTCTCTGGATTCAGAACCAAATGCTGGATTATGGTTTGAATTTTCTAAACACTCCTATTTTCATTAATAATACTGTTGCATACTTTACTGTAAAGAATCCAGTCCAACATTCAAAGACTAAGCATATTGAAATCAGACATCACTTCATTAGAGATTGTAATAAAAAAGTTGTGATTGAAATGCAGAGAGTTGACACAAGTGACAACCTGGCTGACCTATTCACCAAGCTACTTGACAGATTCAGATTCAACTTTCTTTTGAAAGCTCTGGGTATGATCAACTCAGATGAAGTCTGATTGAGGATATGTTCTTAGTGTGTGTCTCTATGTGCTAATTGACTATTTTTGCCTGAGGTCACATACTTTGAATGTCGAATGAATATGTTATGAATATGTTATTTGTTTGTTGTTAACTGATTAGCACTTAATTGTTTATCTGTGCTATTTATGTGTCATTAATGCTAATGATTGATTATCAGTTAACTGATTTGATGTTATGATAAGTAGTTTGATCTGTCTATGTGAATTAAATGCTTATCTGATATCATGAGTAATCACTTGATTATGATTGCTTGTGTGTGTTATCTGATCATCTTGATGTTATTAGGATAGGTTAAAGTGTGAATGTTGAGAATGTCTACTTGTTCTGATGATGTTAAGAATGATTAAGATTTGAATATGTTACAACTGTTTGTGTCAAAATATATCTTTATGTCAAAATTAAAGCTTTCAAATGAACTCTCTAATGAACTTTTGCATAATCACAAAATTTTGATCAAAACATGAGCAAGTTGTTAATGGTGTATATACATGATAATACTATTCAGTTCAAGCTTTAAAGAAGCTTAAAAGAAGGATTTTTCATTGAAAAATCTCAGGTAGTTATCTTTGCTGAATATTATGTCATTTGCACAGTTGGAAGGACATACACTTGTGTATGTTTGGTCCTGCAATCTGCAAAGATTAAAAGGATAGTCATTAACCAGAAAACTGAAAGCATTTGGGCCAATTATAACTTGTTTTCTATTCATTCACTTAAAACTATGTCAATAGCTCTGACTTTGAAAGGACATATATTCACAATGTATGTTTGGTTCTGTTATCCACTTGTGGTCAAACAGAATAGCCATTTACCTGACAATTAAGAGACATTGGGGTGACTGAATATTAATGGGAAATGATAGTACATTGACTACTTAACCAATCATATGGATTTATTAGGCTAAAAGGACTCTTAGTACAGTCATTGACATGTATGGTTGCTTTCTCATGATATGTAAAATCTAAGGTGATATAAACATAAAGAAAATGCCAAGATTTAAGTGGAGTTACATTGTTGTCTATGCATGTTTCTAGATAAATCTTTTCAAATGATAGGTAGAAAAGTGATTATCCAGTCATACACAAGCCTGTTGGTTTTTGGTTACCCAAAATGAAACATCTTTTAAATAAATGACACAAAACAGTTGTGAACTACTTTCATTTCCAATATTTATTCAACCAAAAGTTGATACATGTTCACAAATTTTTAATGAGTAAATGCAAACATGAGGGTTAATTCCAGAACTAAAAGGGTGGAGGCAATAATATAAGTCCTTTAAATATCCTGAATGAAAGGCCTGTAAGTCCGATTTGCGTGGCATGTAAGTCCAACGTTCAACCTCACATATGTTTGTAGATTTGAAAAGAAATATCTTATAAATTTTCAAAAATGTGTTCTGTCATTATAAGTTTTAACCAAAACCAGGGGTCAAAGTCAAATTGAGGTGATCTGGAGAAAGCCAAATAAGCCTTGAGGATAGATAAGGAGCATCAGAAAACAATATGTGTTATTCATTGAATTTTCTGCAAACTTAATTCAAACTTAATAATATCACCAAAGAAATGAAAATCATGTTAAGTCTAGACCTGCTGTTGACCTGTCTTTGTAGTCATAATAATGCTGAGAATGAAGTATTGAGAAAGCTACTTAGTCAATATGATCTCATTCCTGATATCTTTTCAGTTTACAAAAGAAATTGTTTTGAAGAGAAACATAACTGAAATTTGATCTCTAAATGCACCATTTGCTCTTAAACTGTAATTTGTAATGATACATAACTGATAAATGTCTTTGACAAGTGGTTTTAGTCAAAAAGTGTTGCATTTTGCCTAAAATAAGTTGAATATGTAAGTTCGGGCAAGGTTTGATGTTTTTAAACCTTCCCGGGCACAAAACAGTTGAATATGGTTGAATATGTATTTTCGGGTAAGGTTTAATGTTTTATAACCTTTCCGAGTACACTTAGATGTTTTCATTTAGGTTTTCTATTTTCGGGCATGTTTTGAAGTATTTGATACTTTTCGGGTAGAGTTACTATTTTAGTCACTTTCCGGGCAAGCCTGATTGCTTATGATTGAATACGTATTTTCGGGTAAGGTTTGATGGTTAATAACCTTTCCGGGCACACTTAGGTACTTTTATCTAAGTTTGTCATTTTCGGGTATGATTTGATGTTTTTGAAGTTTCTCGGGTAGACTAAACTGTTTAATTTAGTTCCCAGGTATACCTGATGTTTGAATATGATTGTCCTAGCAAGCTTAGTGCTAACATAGGATTGTCGGACAAGCTCTTTGAAATTTTTAGACTATAGTACACTTAGGTGTTTTATGTTTAATTTCACTCCGAGCATGTTATGTATTATTTGTAATTATGATTGCTTTGAAATTACAAGTGTTTTCGGGCAGACTTTGTCTTCCGGGCACACTTTATATTCCGGGTACACTATTGTTCCCTCAATATACTTGGTAATTTCAAAATTTGACTTTCCGAGTACACTGTCTGCTTGATATCTCTTCGGGTACACTTTATACTCTATGAAAGGTTATTCGGGTATACTTTGTTAAGAAGGTTGTTCGGGCACACTATATATTAGGAAGGTTGCTCGGACATACTATACAACAACATATACTTGATTGAATGCGTTTCTGATTCTGATAGGGATTATGCTAGATTAAGTTATTTAATTTATCTTTGAGAATTTTCTATGGGAATCCAAATTGTCTCCTAGACTTTACTCAAATTTATTTATTGCTTTATCTTTAACTGCTTTACCATTTCTGGACATACTCTAAAGCAACCATTCCTTAAATAGATAAAGAATTTTTATGAGCTAAATGACAAAACACTTTTCAAGATTCTCTCTTTATCTGACATACAAAAGAAAAGCAAACTTTACATAACTTTATCCACAATTTTTTTAATTGCAGATATGTACTTAAAGTTTGTCTTAACATCCATTAAAGAGATTTTCTTTATATATTTCAGTTTCGAAACTTCTTATTACTTACATTTGCTTTGTGTGTAGGTTTCAATATCATTCAAGACAACGGTTTGAATTGAAACATTCTTTATCCCTTAATCTTTATTCTTCTCATAAATATATACATTGTTTTAAATCTAACTGTTAATTATATGCTCATCTGTTAACAGAAAATCAGAAATGGATCCAACTCTAGGCAATCTCAATTCCTACAAGCATCATCTTTCTGAAGAACTGAAGAGGGCGTTACAAAGAATTCAAACCCTAATGAATGAGGTTGAGAAGACCTCAGCTTCCCTAAAACAGGGGGGAAATCACTGAATCAGGGGGGAATTCATTGAAGCTGCTCTCAATCTATGAAGAAGATTGTTCAGATGCTGAAACTGACAAAGTTCCAGAAAATGAAAGGAAACATCTTGAAGAAAGAAAGAAGCTAAAGGGGAAGGAAATTGCTATAGAAGGTGATGAAAATCAGATTGTCAATTCACCAAAAGAAAAGTCAACAATCTTAGAAATTGATGAATCTGAAGTAGAAACCAAAAGGGTCTATGTGCAAAGAATGACAGAAATTCAAGACAGGCAATTTCTAAGCCAAACACTAACTGATAAAGATTTTGAAGAACAAACAAGCTTGTTGAAACTGTTTGAAGATGAGAAAAGGGCAAGGGATGAAGTAAAAAATGAAAATCTGAAGGAAGTCCCACAAGAAGTAATTGATAAGTGCTTAAATGATAAAGAAATTCCAAATGAAGTGCTGGTATCTCTTCTCAAGTTGATTAAACAAGAAGAACCAGAGACAGAGATAAAGGAGAACTGTCATTGACACAATTTCAAAAGCTTTGAGTGAAGAAAAGATTGCTCAAGACAATGAATTGAAAAGTTTGAAATTGAAAGATGATTTGAAACAAGAAATGAATGTCCAGAAAATGTTGAGTATGTATGGTGGTAAACCAAAATTTTTGGGGAAAAATGGAATTCCCTTTGACTCAGTAAAGGTCATGACAAGAAAGGAGATTTTGAGCAACTTCAAGAAAATGAAAGGACTACAGTTGAACAAGAAGAAAGGAGATACTCAGTCTCTAGAGGCAAAGAACAAGGGATTATCTAGAAAGATGATGGATCTTTCTAAAATGACCATGAAAGGGAAATCCAAAGTAAAGCCTATCTGCAACATGACAACATCCTTTGTTTCAAAATAGAACTTGACAAAGAAAAGGAAAATGTCAGAAATTTCTCAAGAGAAAACAAAGCAGATACAATTGAAGATGGATAAACCTTTCATCAAGGCTGGAGTAAAAGCCAAAAATCCTTCAGTCAACTACAATGTTATGCCAAATGGGGTATTTTATGACTCCATGACTGAACATCTGAATGTTATAATGGATAATGGAGAGATTGTAAAGATCTTCTCTAAAGCTGACTTCAGAAAATTCAATCTTTGGCAACTGACTGTGATTGCAGCACTGCATCTCTCTAATTATAAAGAGAGGAAAAGACCCACAAGTGCTAAGCAATCAGAACTGTTAAGGTTCTTAAGAGAACAAGAAAAGTTGGATTTTCCATGCCTAAATAAGCATTTTTGGCTAAAATGAAGAACTTTTCAGATTAGGTTTTATTTTGTAATATCTTCGGACAGCTTTTGAATATGTAATTGTTTATGTTATCTGAATATGTAATTTGACTTTAATTTGATGTGTATTTTTATTCCTGTGTAAGTAACTGTAGAGGTGTTTTGGGACAGCTGATGTGTTCCAATCTAGGGGGAGATTGTTGAGTCAAGATTTGACCCAAGACTGATCATATTGAAGATTGGAATCTTCTCAACCTCCTCAGAATTCTCTATGTATAGAACCGGGCACACCTTAGACTTCCGAGCAAGCTTTTACTTAGCCGGGTACGATATCTTGTCTATCGGGCAGGGTTACCTTCTTAAAGTCTTCTTTAGTGGATATCCGAGCAGGGTTTGCAAATTAATGTATTACCGGGCAAGGTTCACTAGTTTATGCAAGTCCGGGCAAGGAGCACTTTATCAAGAAAGTTTGTTCTTCATAGCCAAGTAAAGCTCACTCCCGAGTAAGCTTTAGGCTAACCAAGCTCATGAAGCCAAGTGATTGGAAGACCGGGAAAGGTATTCATTAATAAGTATGGTCCAAGTATGCTTGATGTCTTGATGGAATATCTTAAGAATCATCGGGTAAGGTTCAACACAAGCAAGGAACAGTGCCACCAAGCACACTTTGCTAATAAGCTATTCACTAGCAAAGGGTTGAAGGGACCATTGAAGAACAAGGTTGCTCGTAAGGATTTGTCGGGCAAAGTCTGGCAAAGTCAAGAAGATTGAAGTCTACCCGGTGAGTATTTTACTTGGTTAAATACTCTTCAAGTAAAGTCTACCCGGAAACTGATCCCGGGCACACTTCTATGTTACCAAGTTATGAAGGATGGCAGAGCATACTCGGAAAGACAAAATTGTTGCAGAAGCCTACCCGGAAGACTTGTTTTACACTTAGGATTATTTCCGAATATGTAATTTGAATATGTTTTATCATTTAGGGTTTCTAGAAGGAATTACAGCTGTCCAAAGGTGTCACGCCTATAAAAGCAATAATTAGGGCACACATGAGGACAGACACAACACGGGAAATAGGCGGCAGCATAAGATACTAAGTGAGAATATTTATTGAGCCACTGTCGTTTTCCTACAAGAAACCCTAAATCGATTATCCCTTTTGTATGATGATCTTCGTATGAATGGAAATCTTTTGAGTGAATCATATGTGTGTTAGTTACATATGAATATTGATAGCAACTACCCTGTTTATTATTGACTCCGCCTTTAATAAATAATAATCTTTCTAAATATAGCAACTCGTCATTAACTCCCTTGTCAACACATTTCTTTGTGTGAGTTATGACATGATTTGAGTAAGATCCAGCTGAAATCGAGGACCTGACAATAAGAGATCTCGAGGTTTCAAGAAATGTTTATGCTTTCTTTCAACAATACCGTTCTATTGAGGAACAGCCACACAAGTGTTCTGATGAACAATCTTTTTACTCAACAAATAAGCACGTTCGATTAATACATAACCCTGTACAAAAGCATTATCAAATCTGATGCATTTCACATTTGTGCCAAATTGGTTGCTAACGATTTTATTAAAAGACTGAAGTATGGGAAAAACATAGCTTTTAGTTGAAAATAATGTGTCCATGTTGTTATGCTATAATCATCCACTATGGCTAACAAATATTTAAAACCATTGTAGGTAGTTAGTTGTGTGATAGGGCCCCCAAACATCAATATGAATTAGCTCAAAAACTTTACTAGTTGATGTGGTACTAGTAGGAAACGACAGTTTATGTTGTCGTACCTTAGGAGAAATATCACAATGCTCAATAGATTTCAAAGAAGCATTAGAAATGAAAGGTAATTGTTTCAGATTGTAAATTGGTAAATGACCGAGTCTGTTGTGCCAAATTTCACTATTTACAACAGAGTTACAAACTTCATTTGAAATAAAAGACTTGACAGGAAAATGCTTAGTAGCCTCGAGAAGGTAAAGACCATTCAACATATCACCAAGAACCTGTGGGCTCTTCAGAGAAGGGGTCTGTAAGACACGTGCGTTTTTAGAGAAAAGAACAATACCGTAAGTACTATAACATAATCTTGATACAGAAAGAAGATGATTTCTAAAGTGTGGTACTAAAAGAACTTTTGACAAAGAAATACTATCAGTTAAAGGAACAATCCCATACTAATGAACTATGACGGATGTGCCATTAGGAAGAGTGATGAAACTTGGATATTTGAGAAAAGAAACGCTTGAAAACATTTTTTGATCATGGCAATATGATCATTAGCATCAGTATCAATGATCCATTTAAAATAATGTTTTGAAGAATTGCAAAAAATTATACCTCAGAAAGAGTCTTGATTGATGGCCGTGGCATTGTTAGCAACATAAGTAGTTGAAGGCCCATATTGAACTTGATTTTGCTGCAATAAAGCCATCAAGTCATGATATTGTTGCTGAGTGATATCTTGCTGATTAGAATGATTTTGAGCACTCTTTCCTTGATCTTCAGCAAGATTAGCAAACTTCTTTCTTTCGATGAACTTGAAATCTTTTAGAAAACCAATCAGCTTATAGCGTTTGTTCATTGAATGTCCATTTCTCTTGTAATGAGTGCACACCAAAGTCCTCATATTTTCCCTCGTTCCTCCACTGAAGGAACCTCCACTGCTTGCATGCATAGGATGCACTGAAATCAGTGGTGATGTGAATCTCCTTTTGCTTCTCATCTTATATGAGAATCCCATGTGCACGATTGATGGAAGGAAGAGGTTGCATCATCAAAATGTTTCTTTCAATCATGTCATAACTAGGATTAAGGCCAACAAGGAACCGAATCAGCCTTTGATCCTCATCTCTTTTAGCAAAAGAATGAGCACCTCCACAAGTGCATGAAGGAATAGTATTAATTGCATTCAACTCGTCCCAATTTGATGTCATATTAGCAAAGTAAGTAATATCACTACTTCCCTGAGTGATTTGGCAAAGGTTCTTTGGAAATTGATAAATCTTAGCACCATTTACCTGACCATAACGAGAATTAAGCTAATTCCAAAGAATATGGGCAGTTTCAGCATAAAAAACACTATCACAAATATCATGAGTGAGAGTGTTAAGAATCCATGATATCACCATATCATTGCAACATTGCCAGAAAGCAAGATGTTGTTCATTAACTGGCATGGTTACAACGTTGTTAATGAAACCGAGCTTGTTTTTAGCTGAAAGAGAAATCATCATTGCTCTTCTCCGAGCTCCAAAACCAGTACCGTCAAGGAATTTGGAAACGAGGATCATACTGGGATGATTAGAAGGGTGAAGATAAAGAGGATTCGAGGAATCAATGGTCACATTCTGTACAACAGAATTGTTTAAAGCTGTCGCTGAAAAAACAACAAAACGAAACAAACGCACGAAAATCAAGAACGAAAGAATTTGGAAACGAGGATTATACTGCCATGATTAGAAGGGTGAAGATAAAGAGGTTTCGAGGAATCAATTATCACATTATGTACAACAAAACTGTTTGAAGTTGCCACTGAAAAAACAACAAAACGAAACAAATGCACGAAAGAAAGAACAAAAAAGAAACAAGACTTATGCGTCATGTAAGTAAGAGAAACTTATACGCCGTATAAGATATACGCTGAGACATGTACACATGAAAAGGCATTTATGGGCCATGTAAGTAAAGGAAACTTATACGGCGTATAAGTTGAGAACAAGGAAAATGGCAATATTTTGAGTGAAAATGAATGAGAAAAGATCTGAAACTTTGAGAAGCATATCATAACCAACAAAATGATATGTTGAAAGAAAATGGTGAAGTTTGAGCGGTTAAATTTTCTAAAAAGAAGAAAAGTTGATAGAAAATAGATGAAAAAGTGGCTTATCAAGAAAATAACGAAATCAATACCCGAGGAATACCAGGAACGATGATAAGAGAATGATTAAAAGATCAAGAAGAAACACGAGATGAGAGAGAAAACCGGTTAACTAAGAGAAACCGGTTGAAACGAAGAGCAGGACTAACAACCTTGCTCTGATACCATGTAATCGTAGAAAATGATAACACAAAAATAAAAGAAGAATTGAAGCAGGGGAGAAAACTTTATTATTTAAGAATGAGAATTACACATACAAGAAACAAGAAAACCATTTATATAGGCAGCACATATCCGGTGTATATGTTACATGCCGTATAACATATACGGTGTATATGTGTTGGGCGGATATGTATTCCTAACAGATATGTCTTATACGCTTACACTCCATGGGTAGGGATGACGCCTCATTACACATTCCCTTATCCTCGATGCTTTGGTGTTTATTAGGAGTCTAAAGTAAAGAGCAAATGTTGATCAATTAAGTATGAGTTAATGGTCCTTTTCGTCCCTCTGGTTTTCTACTTTCGCCACTTCAGTCCAATGTTTGAAATTTTGTCAATTTAGTCCTCATAGTTTTAAATATTAGTCAATTACATCCCATCCGTCTAACGGCATCCAGCTATGCCGTTAGTTTAAGGGTGTTTTTGTCTTTCTCCTTTTTATTTTGAGTTAATGGTCATTTTCGTCCCTGTGGTTTGATACTTTTGCCACTTTAGTCCAAAGTTTGAAAATTTGTCAATTTATTGTTCAATTTAATTCAGTTTTTTTTTTGTTTTTTTTGTCTGTAACCTTGAAGAGCATAATCCAAGCCCAAAACCATCGAGCATCAACTAAAACAGGTCTGCATTTACTCTGTCGACAACAGTAATCATACACTCTCCCCTCGTATTTAGTTTTAGTCAGTTCTTAAACTCCCCCCATGGTGGAATTCAATGGTAAAGTGGTCAAAGCAATTCCTTGAAACCGAATTGTACGGAAGAAACTAAAAATTGTTTCTTTAAAGCAATTCCCTGAAACCGAATTGTACAGAAAAAACTAAAAATTGTTTCTTTAAAGCAATTCCCTGAAACCGAATTGTACGAAAAAACTAAAAATTGTTTCTTCGATGAGTGCATAATAGTTAGGGTTTAGAGATTAACATATCGTAACAACAAGTTGGGTTGAAATCAACATCTAGGTTGAAATCAACTATTATACATTAATCAAAGAAACAATTTTTAGTTTTTCTATACAATTCGGTTTCAAGGAATTACCTTGACCACTTTACCATTGAATTCAACCATGGGGGAGAGTTAAGGAAATTTCTAGAAACTAAATACGAGTGGGTATGATTATTGTTGTCAACAGAGTAAATGCATATATTAGACGTTGCTCGATGGTTTTGGGCTTGGTTTATGCTCTTCAGGGTTATTTATAAACCAAAAAAAACTGAATTAAACTGAACATTAAATTGACAAATTTTCAAACTTTGGTCCGAAGTGGAAAAAGTATCAAACCACATGGACTAAAATGACCATTAACTCAAAATAAAAACAAGAAAGACAAAAATACCCTTAAACTAACGGCATAGCTGGATGTCGTTAGACAAATGGGACGTAATTGGCTAATATTTAAAATTATGAGGACTAAATTGACAAAAATTCAAACTTTGAACTGAAGTGGTGAAAGTAGCAAACCACAGGGACGAAAATGGCCATTAAATACATAAAGTTTCAAAATTGTAATATATTATACCAAGTTCAATTTTTTTACTTTCAAAATTCATTTATTATTGTTTATTTTTACGAAATTGACCAGGGATTTTTCCTACTTATAATGTATAGTATCATCATCTTAAGAAATTCAAGAACTAACGTTAAAAGTAGTAAATATTTGACAAAAAGTCAACTTATTCATGAAAGCATGTCACAACATATACAAAAAAATTGATGCACGATTTAATAATCAAGGTCATATGTCACTATTTCCAAAGACAAAATTACTTAGGTTTTGTAATAAGTTCAATCTCAAATTTTTCCTACTTGTAACACTCATTATTAAGTTGGATCTTATAATGATTTGTTTTTAAAATTCAAAAGTGAAAAGATTCGTAACAGGTTAGAGTTACCTGATGCACATAAGCTCTAAATAATCAAACCAATCTCTAGTCTATCTACATGTCTCTTTCTCCTCTTGGTTCTGTATAGTAAGTAAACTTTCAACATATAGGTGCAGAGAATTGAATTGTTCTTTCGTCTATGATTCTTGGAGATTGATCCACTCAACGAATCCCTATCTTAGGAGAGCCCCGATCTCGAATCTGGCTATACCAAATACCTTTTTATCGCAAAATAGAATATTTACCGTATGGTTTTTGGCTACTACGATATGTTTCAGCCTAATAATTCCATGAAGTATTTTGATTTTAAAAATTTAAGACATTAATTTGACCCAAAAACTTAACTGTTTTGTATCTTCAGTTCGAGTTATACGAAATTAAGAGTTTTGACAAACTTGTGTCGTTTAGTTTAAAGTTTTAACAATATGCTGATGGAAGTCAAGAGGCTTCTTTGCAGATTTATGTTTAAGAAAATACATTATGTATCAAGCAAACACCTGCATAAGATAAATATAAAAATAAGAAAATACCAAACGAGACATAAATAGCATCAAGTATTTAGCATATCCAAGTTCCAACTATAAGAAGAAAGTCAGAAACTATAATATAAATACATATATTGTTTGTTTATGATTGAAGGTCCATTGATGCTACAAGAAAACATTAAATCCCACATTCTATTGTAACTTTTCTTTAGTTGAAACTTCAGATTCCATCACTTACTAACGTGAAACTAGAAGGGATTCGAAGTTAAATTAATCCATAAAGAAACACCTAGTAAATTCTATACAAGAGTATCTAATAATCGATGATATCATGAATATGGTTATTGTTATTGATATAAAATATTGCAGAATACAATCTTGTAAGCCACAATCTTCAAGGATGTCCAAGGTGTATTTCCTTTGACTTAGCACTAAACCTTCAGAAGTGTGTGCTACTTCTATGCCAAGAAAATATTTCAAGTTGCCGAGATCTTTGATGCTGAATTGATTGTCCAATTCATTCTTTGTATCTTGAATTTTTGTAGGATTGTTGCCAACGATAATGACGTCATCAACATATATGAGGGCTGCAATAAAGTTGTTTTCTTGTTGAATAAAAAGTGAATGGTCTGCCTTGGACTGGCGGAAACCGTGGCCGAGTAAGACATTGGTAAATTTTTTATACCAATTTCTTGAGGCTTGTTTTAGCCCATATAAGGACTTCCTCAATCTGCAAACTCTTGTTTCTCCTTCCTTTGCAAACCCTTGTGGGATCTTCATGTACACTTCCTCGTTGAGGTCCCCATGAAGAAAGGCGTTGTTCACGTCGAGTTGATGAAGGGACCAATTCCTTTTTGTGGCTATGGCTAACAATATTCTGACGGTGACCAACTTTGCGACAGGAGCAAAGGTGTCGTGGTAATCCACACCCTCCATTTGAGTGAAGCCTTTCGCAACCAGACGAGCCTTGTATCTTTCGATCTCTCCGTTTGGCTTGTATTTTATTTTGTACACGCACTTGGAGTCAATGGCACGTTTACCCTCCGGTAGGTGTTCAAGAGTCCAAGTGTTATCGGCTTCAAGGGCTCTTATCTCGTTCTTCATGTCCTCCTTCCAACTTTCATTTTTAATAGCCTGATGGAAAAATTTTTGGCTCATCGTTTGAGTCGATGGCCGCTAAGAAAGCTTTGTGAGATTTGGAAAAATTATCATAAGAGACAAAATTTGATAAAGGATGTATCGTCGAAGTAGCTTGGATTGGCGAGGCGAGTGCATGGTCGACCGATGGGGGAAATTTGACAACAAAATCATCGAGATGTTTTGGGCGGGTTCTGTTGCGTTTTTCCCGAACAGGTTCCATGATGGAAGCTTGTGGACTAGTGTGTTCGGTAATTGAGCTAACATTTTCTTGAATTTGGCTTCTAGGAGAAGTGGGTTGATTTAAGTCATCATGGGATTGATCTAAAACAGGTTCGGATTCTGGGTTTTGATTTTCAGTAGTGGAAGTGTGGCCCATTTCATTGTCAAGGTCTATGTTGGTTGAATGAGTGGGGGCATTGTGATTTTTGGTAGTGGGATCAGAAGTATCATCTTTTCTAATTTCTTCTTCAATGTACCTTGTCTCAAGAGGACATTCCATTGGATCAACCTCTTTTGTCTCCACATTAATCCCTTTAAAAGGAAAATGGTTCTCATGAAACCGTACATCTCTAGAAAAGACAATTTTCTTATTTTCGATGTCATATATTTTATACCCCTTGGTTCTTTGTGGGTATCCTAAAAAAACACCGGGCCTCCCCCTTGCTTCAAATTTATCTCCCTTGGTTTCGGTGTTTCTATAATAGGCAAGGCAACCAAAGACTCGAGTCAAATCATAATCCGGTTTTTGACCGAGAATGATTTCAAAAGGGGTTTTGTTTTCAATTGCGGATGAAGGCAATCGGTTGATGAGATACGCAGCAGTGAGTACGCATTCCCCCTAAAACCTTTTAGGAAGGTTGGCCTCAAATCTGAGAGCTCGAGCCATTTCAATTAAGTGCCTATGTTTTCGCTCAACCACTCCGTTTTGTTGGGGAGTGTGAGGACAAGTTGTCTCAATTATCATTCCTTGTTGATTGTAAAACTCATGCATGTCGTTAGATGTGAACTCGCCACCATTGTCACATCTAACACGTTTTACAACTTTTCCAAATTGTGTGCTAATCATTTTGCAAAAATAAATTAAGCATTGGCTTGCCTCGTGCTTGTGTTTTAATAAGAAAATCCAAACACCTCTACTAAAATCATCAACAATAGTTAAAAAATAGTTCGCACCCGTAAAAGAGGGGGTGCGGTATTTTCGCCAAATTTCGCAATGTAACAACTCAAAACAATCGTTTGTTCTAGTATTACTGACTGGAAAAGGAAGTCGAGTGTGTTTTGCCTTTGAACATGAATCACACAATTTATTAAACAAAAATTTACTAAGGAAATCAATGTGAGCAAGTTTGTCAGCAGAAGCATGTCCCAACCTTTTGTGCCACGTATCCCCGGATGTCATCATAGTCCTTTTCTTCTTTTCAGTTAACCCCATCCGGTACAACCCGCCTATGCACTCACCCGTGCCAATCAAGCTCCTCGTGTAAAGTTTCTGCATCACGCAAAAATCAGGAAAAAAAGTTATTGCTGCTTGCAAATCTTTGCTCAACCGACTAACAGACAAAAGATTGCAAGTGAATTTGGGTATGTGTAAAACATTTTTAATTTTCGTTCCTCCTGGTAAGGTGCATTCACCACGTCCTTCGACGGGTATATGTCTCCATTTGGAATCATGACGGGTGTTTCGAAATGATTACGGGTTCTTTTTTCAAGGATATCGGTGATATGAGTAATGTGCTCGGTCGATCCCGAGTCCACCACCCAATCATCTTCGTCATTCCTTTTACCTGTCATGTAAGCCGTTGGCTTAGTGTCTTCTTTGGTTAGGCCTCCATTCTCTGCAAAATGTTTGACAAAAATTTGATAGTGTTCATTTGACAAACCGGGTATGGGCCTGGAGTTATTTTCGACCAAAGCTGCCTTGGGTTTTGTTTCTTCTCGTTTCCGGTTTCCTGGCCACCATTCAGGGTACCCGATAAGTTTGAAACAACCACCGCGGTTGTGGCCGTCCCAATCTGTCACACCCCAACCTACGGTGGAAATGCCGGGGCGCGAATTGATTGTCACAGCTCTCAAGGTACTATTATGCAATATTTAAATGACAATATCTATTAATTTTATTCAATTTTCAAATAACTCAAATACAAAATACAACTCATTAAAAAACCATAAACACAAATTTAATTCTTGATTTTATCTTTTCTAACATAATTATTCACTAAATCTTCACAAAGTCTTGCAACTAATTCAAGCAATAACCTGCATATGCGTATAAAATAGAATTTTGTCAACAACACATGTTGAGTGAGCAACACACCAGTTTAGTTGTACATATAGTAAACAAAAAATATGTAGCTGCAACAAGTCATATGAAAATAACAAATTAACCAAATGAGCAAGTATAACAAGTATAACTGAGATGTCGAGAAGCACAAGGCTAACGACTGGCGTATGATCATACTGGACTGAGATTATGTTGGACCTCTCCGAATGCGGAAGCATACAAAGCAAAATAAGCACATAAACAAGTAAGGTATAAGTTGTTAACACATAAGACAAAGTTGCAGTTTTGTGTATAAGTATATATGATAAAGTATATTTACGCATATGTCCCCAAAACGTGAGAAAACGAGTAAAATAGGGGAATGTGGTACTCACCTCAATAGACGAACAAGAGTGAATAGATAACACTAAAAATGAGGAAAGCGGATCACGCACGTTGGCGGTAAGGCCTAATAAGGAAAAAGAATACGAAGACACGCTAAGTTAATGAACTAGATCGGACAAGCGAGTTCGATAATTATTAAGCTATTAAGTCATATTTTATTACTTTTATCTAACAACGGTTTATCTTAAATAATATTATTTTAATTATACAAAATTACATGAAAATACTTAATTAAATATTCATAGGACTTTAAATAACTTATATAAAGAGATTTCAATCTAAAAATACGTTAAATGTATTTATACATTATTATTTATAAGGATTTCTTTTAAATAGATATGTAAATATAAGAGAATAAATAATAAATAATAATTAAAATCTATTTTCTTTCCGGAATCCATTAAATTGAGAAATTCATTTCAGACTCAGTTAATTCTGGGTCTTGAGGCTTAAATATTCCTCTAACTATATTATCAGAATTTATTCTTAATTCCTCTATTTTCCTGTCAGGAATTTCTTCTCTGATTTGAGAAGTAGAAGCTCTAGATGGACTTCTAATAGTATATTCAAAAGGGGATATATGTTGAGACGAAGCTTTCGAAGACAAAGATCTAGTTATTCTAGGATTTATTTTTTCAAATTGTATTTGGATAGATCCTTCATTTGTTTGTATTATTTCTAATGGATTATTATCTACATACTGTTGTGAAGGAGTATAATTATTAATTACCCAATTTTCTGGAAAATTTATTTCCTCCCATTTTATTTTTCTTCTGGTTGTAATATTAGATTTTCCAAAATTAGTTTCTATAACTATTGTTTCATTTAATGGTTTATCAACCATCCTACAATGGGGATTCAAAGTAAATAACGGTTTGTAATATATTCTATAGCAAATACACATCACTTCTGACCCTGGAGCGTAATTATATCCATGGGTTTTGACATTTTAAGTGAGAGCATCTGTAATATTAACATCAGATAGTGATAATTGTAGATTAGGATATACGTTAAAATAGACTGGACCATGTGCCAAGCTAGATTGAATTATTCCTACTAGGGATTGTTTCCAGTTTAAATTTCTACCATCCCTTAAAGCTGCAATGAAGCTTTCTGGTAACCCTTCAAGGGTCAGTGGTTTGAAGGCAATTTGAACCAAACCTATATGTATAAATTTATATTTATCTTTTTTATATCTTTCTAAATCTCTGTTATTAAGGAGTTTTTATTATCATATCTTCTTTATTAAGAGAAATCGTTTCTTCAGTAGTTTTTACTACCTGTTTTAAACCAATTCTTTCAAATGTTCCTAGTTTATAAACTAGTCTATAATCAACCTTTGAAATTGTCCATTTATTTAATAAATCTAAATTATGAGGGATATCATACTCTTCCTCAATACTGTTTTTAACAGTATCTTTATCTTTTAGGATATTCATAAATTTATTTTTAAGTGTTGAATTTCCCCAATGATACCAGTTAACCACCATGGCTCTGATACCATAATAACATAACCCAAAATTTATTTTGTAAAAAGTAACTTCATAACATAATAACATAACCCAAAATTTATTTTGTAAAAAGTAACTTCATAACATAACCCAAAATTTATTTTGTAAAAAGTAACTTGTAAAGAATCGTGTATGAAACTTTAGGTACTATGGTTTCTTTACCCATATTTCAACTGGCTAATAATATTAACATGTGGTCAGCACAGGCCACGCCCTAGAAACGCCTTTAATCAACACGGCAACAAACGGGCTACCATAATTCGACCACGATATTAATATTATGCCTGTTTTAATATAGAACCAACCTAAAAATTTTTCATCCATGACTTTTTTTTTTTTTTTTTTTTTTTGAGTCATGGTTTATGACTTATATCATCTGGGTTAATTCAACACTTTGGGATTTAGCTTGTCATTAAGCTAAATAATAAACAAAAGTTAAGTATACTAACCTTTAAAGGGATTATGTGCAGATTAAGTTGTCTTCACAAACTTCAGACTTTTTATTTAATAGAGAGAATTTTTACAATAGCTAAGATATTATAGATCCTAGAGAAGGAAGTGATGTTTTCCTGAATTAATCTGAGCTCCTTTTATAATGAGAGTCTCAGTATACAAACAAACTACAATAATTTACAATAATTCTGCTTTTTGAAAATTTTCAAAAGTCTTCATAATTATGTCTGCTATAATTGAGTAAAGCAGCCTGCTTTATTAAAGCAGATTCTCCTTTATTAAAGTAGTCAGCTTTATTAAAGTAGATTCTTCTTTATCAGTATTATTGGACCATCTTTTTCTTGTCTTTCTGTGTTGTCAGGGATTCCTTTAACGATGCTAATTCAGCTTCCAGAAGTTCTTCATCAAGCTCTTCATCTTCATAAACATTTTGAGCATCTTCAGCTGCTTCATTATTTTCTGAAGATGTTATAGACATATCAGACCTTTTTTCTGGTTGAAGGTTTTTAATTAGGTCCTTCTTGACTTCTTCTAAGTACTTCTGAATAATTTCATCTTTTGATAATTGATCATTTGATAGTTGAATCTTCTTGACAATTTGTCTGAATGGACTAGGAGCCTCTTTCCGTTGTTTCAAACGTATTTGTTCTTCATATTCTTCAATTGTAGACTTTATTAAGTCTATCGTTTCTTGGCCTTCAATATTACCTTGATCATCCATTTTATTCATTTTCTTCCAGAACTTTGTATAAAAAGTCCTTCTTAAACACGGGATATTTTGTTGGGTATAACCAACTTCTGGAGACCACTTCCAGATCCAAGGGATTCCAAACTGAGTGAAATAATGCAATGAAGATATTCCTTCAATATTTATATTATTATACTCCATTTCTATTAGAGTTGGAGAAACTTCAGACCATTTCTGAAAAAATCCTTTATAAGGTTCAGGTAGAATTTTTATAGCTGGACCATATGACATCCACCATTTATTAAACCAATTTGGAATATCCAAGTTATAAACTTGTGGACATATTTTGAAGAACCAAGAATGCTTCTTCTTTGAATTTTCATATAAAAAGGCTTTATTAAATGCCTCTATATAATCCCAATAATTAAATTTTAATGGTGCCCTAGATTCAGGGTGATAAACTTCCCTTCTTTAAGAGGAGATGTTCCCCATGTCTCAACGGATATTATCTGTTTAATTATTTCTTTGCTGAAATTGTAAATCTGGGTATTACCCGAATTATAATGTGTAATCTCACAAGATTCTGTGGATCGTAGAATCGTCTCATAATATAATCTGGGTTTATAAGATCCGCAGGATA